>NW_003805208.1:0-25759 GCF_000255335.2 Galendromus occidentalis | reverse complement strand
CCCGCGATGAGTCTCGCGTTGCCTCGCTGTACCTCGATGGCGATTAGTTGTCGAATGAAAACGATCGCTCGAGGATTCCCGTCTCTGCACTCGATTCTCCTTCCAATTTCCTTCACGAACTTGAGGGCGTCGCCACCCCATACACCAGTGGACTCAATCACGAAAGGATCATCAAGAACTCGCCGCGGAGCGACTCATACTTGGCCCGTTTGTCCTGCTCTCCTCTGGACGCCACCGCTCGCACGTTGCGAGCGATCCCGCGGTAGCTGGGCGCAAACGAGTCCTTCACTGTAACATCCCAGATCACGCGTTTGCCGCGGGTCCAAGGCTCCATGGTCATGCCATCTGGGCGTAGGGCGTCGTTCGGAGAGAGATGCTGAGGTTCTTTAGAACAGGGAACTCCTGCCTGTCGCAAGGCCCGTGCAAGTAGATCGTTGATGGCCGCGTGCCGCGCCAGGCGTCCGGACGCGAGTTTGTAACAGCTTAGCCTGTGGAGAGCTAGGCGATCGATCTGAGAGCCGCATACGCAGGCGCATTCTTCGACGATCGGCAATCCCAGTCTGAGGCTCACAGCACGAACGAAGTCCACGTCCGATAGGAGCGTGCCGAGGTTCTGACTCGGTATGGCTTGAAGCCACCAGCCGGATTCCGGAAGTGCAGCGTTGCCCAGTCGAATAGAGTCAACCTCAGAGGCCGCCAGTCTGAGGCGGAGTTCCGTCATGATCGACTCGCTGGCCACTCGCGTCCACACACCCTGTCGGCATCGGTCATCGTCTTCGGGCGCGGACCCATAGGTAGTCATAAACTCAGCCGTCGCCTCCTCCCGCAGGTGGACCCGAGCCGATTGCCGTCCCAGAATGTCGAGTACCTCCGGCTCCGCAGCATGACAAGACGCTGCGAAAGCTGGCAGAGCGATCCTCGAAGGCGTTGGTATGCCAATCCCCCCCAATGAAGTTGGCAGGGATAGCTGAGTGAGAGCATCACCAGTCAAGGAGATTTTCAAGATGCTCTCGAACGCCGATACGAATTGGTCATCCAAGCGGTCCAGTAGTGAATTCATTTTGTAGGCGGGACTTGCACGTAGGAGATGCGTGAGCTTCGGCACCCCCGTTGCTCTTTGCATGATATACGTGGCTACGTGACTGCCCATATGCTGCAACCTCCGGAAGATGGTCTCGTAGACCGAGCTCTTCGTCTCAAGGGCCCGAGGAATGCCGGTTTCGAAGACCGGAGCACCCAGCAGCTCGACGGCAGACTCGTCGGCGAGGAGCCGGCATCCCGGCAGGGCCTGACTGATCTGCCGGTGGATGTCAGCCGATTCCGACTGAGAGAAGCCACGAACGAATACTTCACATTTTGCCGGATTAACATCGAGACCATGGACCGAGTGGTTCGCTCTGATGCGCTTGATGTCGTCGACGATGTCCCGAGGGTTTTGGCTGCAGATGGTGAAGTCATCAAGGTAAGCCACGGCAAGCTCACTCTGGAGTGATTCAAGGGTGCTCTGAACCACCAGACAAAAGAGTGCCGGAGAGAACACATCCCCCTGTTGACAGCCAGTCGTAGACTCGATCCTTGCGTCTCCGAAGAATATGGGCGTCGGCGAGGTGTAGGTCTGAGCTACCATTCGATAAATCTCCGGTGCGAGCTCATGAGTCCGTCTCAGCATGGTATCGCGTCGATGGCTGTTGAAAGCGTTTTTGAAGTCCACCTTGAGAAGGACGCTCTTCTCAGTGGAATGTGAGAAAGAGCGTACGCTGTGAATTGCGATTTCGGTCCCACCACGGGTTGCGAACCCCAGCTGACGCGGGCGCAGGACTGCCGAAAGCAGGCCTCTGACGCGTGCGAGGAGAATCTTTGCGGCGAGTCTTCGCAGAGTGCTCCCGACGGCGATCGGCCTCAGTCCGCCCGACGGCTTGGCAGCTGCGATCAGCCACGAACCGAATACAATGTCGCGAGCCTCCGCAGGGATCAGGCCTCGAGCTAGGACATCACAGACCCTGGCAAGATTGAGCAGCAGGAGCCGTCGCAGTTCGCCGCCGACTGATAGCATATCCAGGATATGCTGGACGGTTAGGCCGTCGAGCCCACCTGAGCTGCTGACCGGGAAAGACTTCAGTGCCTGGAGGACACAATCGCTGGAGATCGCCTTCGGCATCGGCGTAAGAGGTAACATTGGTACCTGATCATCCTGATGAGGGAGTGGATGTTTCGCTACCATCTCTGCTCTGGCGCGAGAATCATCGGGCGAGACAAGCGACTCGGAAGAGGTCAGCATTCGAACCGCTCCCCTAAGATCACTTCTGGGCGCCAGGCGATGCTCAGCTGCTTTAGCTCGCTGAGCGTCGGAGAGATCGAGTCGGCGAGGTCCTGCTGATAGAGCCGGGAGCGTCAACCGACGGTCGAAGGCGGCGATGTTGTTTTTGACACAGACGTAGAGCGGTTTGGAGCGGTCGTGAGAAGAGACATTGAGAGCTCTGTAAGAGAACTCCGAGAGACGAGTCCACGAATGAAGGTCGTTGCGGGAGGCGACGTCATCCAACAAATGAATGAATTTTCGGGCTGCGGACACGCGAGCTGCCTGGGGAATTCTCGGAAGGACTCTGAGGGATTGCTTGAGGGAGGAGAGAGCGGGCGATGGATCAACCGCAGGGACCGGAGCGGACATTGGTGAGGACTGCAGGGGCGAAGATGCCGACTGATGGAGTCCCCTTTGGTGGGAAGCCTCCAGGGCCGCACTCCTTTCTCTACTGTGCATATGACCAATGTGGGTCTTCAGCCCCTTTTCGGAGGCACAGATCCGTTTACAATAAGGACACATGGCCCGAGACGAGCCTGCATCCGGAGGCGCAGCTATGTTGTAAGAAGTCGGGTCAAAGCTGGCAGCATCGGCATCGACCGCAGCTACAGCAGCAGCATCCTCGGCTCGCGCCTTCTCGACTTTGTGCATGCGACTTATGTGCTTCTTGAGGCCAACGGGGTACTTCGTAACGAACGAGCACCACGGACACTGGTGGTCCGGCTGACTGTGGGTTCTCGAAGTAGATGGCTGATCGCTGGCACTCATTGAGAGTTCAAATTGTGAGTCGATACGCGAGTGGCCGACCTCGTGCGGGAGCTAACGGGAGCAAGGTCGAAGTCCGGGGCTTGCGCTGATCTGCTGAGAACAGCAGCAACGGCTTGAGCTATCTGGGGGATCGCACTCGTTATCGCGTCGGAAACAATGTTAGCGATCATGGTCTCGAGACTCGAAGAGACCTTCTCGATGACTCTAGCGGTGATCTTCGCAATGAGAGCATCGGAGTCGA
This sequence comes from Galendromus occidentalis, assembly GCF_000255335.2. NCBI lineage: Eukaryota > Metazoa > Arthropoda > Arachnida > Mesostigmata > Phytoseiidae > Galendromus > Galendromus occidentalis. Next base: position 22,451 of record NW_003805208.1, on the reverse strand, counting down.
AATCAGGTGCGGCCTTCGCAAACGGCACCGAAGGTGTCTGCGTGGGCTTCGTTCGCGGCTTCGCGGTTCGGTCTTGCTTTTTCGGCGGGGGCTTCGGGAGGTAGCAAACAATGCTCTCGCCCTCCTCGGTGGTGCGAACGAGAGCCACCATTGAAGGCTTGCCTACGACAGAAGCATACGAGGAATGAATGAATGAATCATTATACGGTTTGAAGCAAGCTCCTCGTTGCAAGCTTACCGGTGTGCTCTGCGAACTTGGCTTCACCCAGAGCCAAGCGGACCATTGCCTCTACATTTGGCACGGTCCGCAGAGTGAGCTAATTCTGCTTGCCATCTATGTCGATGACGGACTAATTGCCTCGACACATGAACGTCTATTCAAGTCCACTCTCGACAACCTTGGTCAACATTTCAAACTTAAAGCATCTTCCCTTAATCTATTCTTAGGGATGCATATCCATGTTGACGAAAATCATAATATTTGGCATAATCAATATGAATACATTCAAAGTCTCCTTAAGCGTTCTTCAAGCGTACCATTCCGTTTTAATATGACTAATTGCCGCCCTCATTCAATTCCCCCTGATAGCGGTATCTATAATATAGAACCAGCAAAGGGGACTCCATCTAAAGATCGTCCTTCTCGCGAGATCGTTGGTGGCCTTCTGTGGGTCGCAATCAGCTTGAGGCCTGACATTGCGTTCACTGTCGGATTTCTCGCAGGATTCCTTGACAAACACAGAAGAACATTGGCAGGCAAGCCTAAGAGTTTTGCGCTACTTGCAGAATACGGCTCCGTTGTCTCTGGTCTACTATTCTAATACCGAGACCCCGCTCGGAGAAAGTTTCCGCTTCTACTCGGACTCCGACTACGCCGCCCGTAAGGAGACTCGCCGCTCGGTCAGTGGTTCCATCGTCACACTGTCCGGCGGACCTATTCTTTGGAGCAGCCAGCAACAGCGTTCAGTGAGCCTCTCAAAAACCGAGAGTGAGTTCTACACGCTCGCTGACAGTTCAAAGTCGTGGTTTTGGCTACGCACTATCTACTCTGATCTCAAAGAACCGGTCACACCAGTTGTTTACGTGGACAACATCTCTGCTCTTATGTTGATTAAGAATCCGCAGTTCCACAAACGGACAAAACACATAGCTGTCAGAACGCTATTTGTTAGAGAGGCGTACGAGCGTAAACAGATTGACTATCAATACGTCGCGACATCCGAAAATCTCGCGGACGCTCTGACAAAGCCACTAAACAAACCGACTCTTGAAGAACTGAGATCGCTTACGGGCTTACGACCATGGCCTATAAAGCAGTCATGCTCGTAGTCGCGATTCTCTGCTCTCCAATGTCAACGTCTGCTCAAGATTACTTTACGTATGACGCGGACTGTGACGCGTCTTGTGTTTCTTTAAACATAAGCTGCATCATCAGTGAATCATCGAACGGATTTCTGAATCGATGTTCTCCTGCTCCATCAATGTGCATGGACGAAGCCTCTGAGGCAGTGGTCTGCATGAGGCCGTCGTTTCCCCCTTTCGGTGGTGAACGAATTTGGCCGGAATTCAAAGCTAGATTCCATCCCTACCGCCCTAAGATCGATGAATCGGCCGTCTTGCACTTAGCCTTGGCCGGTGCGAGCGTGCTCATGTTTATCATCGTGCTCCTGGGTTCAGCTTTAGGCTGCATGATATTCCCTAAAAATCAATTCCAACATCAAAGATATGCAAACCCTTCACCTGAGCATGGCACGTCTCGCCCGCGCTTCCTGCTTCATATCCCGCGTTGCAGACTAACTCTTACAGATATGCCGCGGGCAAAGTGGCAATCTTTTTGGCTCTTCCGCAAGTCAAATGGAAGAGATCTCTGCTCCCGTGGGGCCCTGGAGCGCGCATGGGCAACGGTGCCTGGGCATGAGCGCGTTGCCTGGCGCACCCCGTGCCGAATCCTCAATGGAGCTCTGGTGACCGCAGAAGATACTGCGGATCACAATGACCCGACACTGGGTCCGGACGTCTACTTCACCCACTGATTCGAAATTCAAAAATCCAACCCGGAGCCCAAACTGGTTTCCGATGATTGGGTGAGCACCATCATCGACGACTGGATGGTTCCCCCGGACTCGAACACTCCAGTGTCTGACCCAGTCCCTCCTCCAATCACGCCCGCTGCTCAATCGCCCTGTGCTGCTTATCTCACCGGAGCAGCAATTCGGTCCAAAACATATAAAACCAAACCGCCTGTCGAAGAGGCGATGAAGCCCGTTGATAAGGCCTCTCGTCTCGAGAGAGCTCTTCAGCTCGTCAGGAATATAGAAAATCAACGTGATGATTTGCGTAAAGACCTACGCAAAATGCAGGGAGAACTTGACCGTGTGGCCAGGGAAAATATGGATCTGAAATTGAGGCTCGAAAAACAAGAGGAGCTTTTTCATGACTACATGGACACAGCACTCCGCAACTACCCCAAGGAATCTTGTAACTAGCGCTCACTCTAAACTCTGTACCCCTTTGCTAACGAACCCACGGATGAGTCTCTCTCTTAAGTGAATGCAAGTCCATTGGAGATATACATATTTCTATTTTACTCAATAATGACGATATTAATAATGTAATTATTCACACTCCTAATACACCCTGTATGATCGACAGATAGTCTTCTCTGAGTTCCCGACTCTGCAAACTTTAACAGAATCAGGCTTGATTGCCCTTGACATTCTGAGAAAGACACACGTCTGGGCCGTCTTTGACCAATAGGCCAGACGTTCCTCAAATTCACACTCATATTCCATCATATCTATCTCTCGGATTTCTGTGTCCCCTTGGGTAACATCCTGAGTCGTCTTCTTAATTGCGTCCTCCGTCCGTGTCTTCGTTCCGAAAGTCGCATGTGCTTCGCCTGCTTCGGCTGTGTATCCCCTCGCCTTCGTCTCGGAGTCCCATCTTGGTTCCTCCTGGGCTCGGGCCGCCGTCTGGACGGCGAGCGAGCTCGAGGCCTGGGATGTCTACACTGCGCTCGCACTGACAGTCGCACTTCTTGGGTGACCCCATCCGAGTCGCAGATAGACTCCACCTATATCAAAATACAGACTCTACAGAAATGTAAACCTGAACATCACAAATACAACATTGCCTCCACATAGGCATAGAGGACCACTAAGCCGAGCGCAGCGCGGTCAACAACAAGACAGCGATGGTGATCATCCACCACCACGCCTCCACGAGCTCCCACCACTGACACCAACCACCGGGGCGAGCGGCGTTGTCTTCAACCTCGGGAGTCGCTGCTCGCTGTTCTCGAACTTCTTCGAGTAGAATGGACTCAACATCCATCGGGGCAGTTGGCTGTGGAGCGACTGCGGCTCTTCTGCGCTCCAGTGCTGCGGCCAACATTCGATTCCCGCTCCGGGGGTTGACTGCGCCGGCCCATGCGCCCCATCCCCAGCCGAGAGGTGTCCAGTCGATTCCGCCAGTTCCGTCCACGCTCTCCGGACTACTTACTCCCTTACTGGCGAGAAGGTCATCGACGACTCCGTCTTCGACGGCCGCGTCTCCTACTGACCACATCGCCTGCCCCGACCTCCAGAACATATACGATAGTGAAATCAGTAGCCAGCGAAACACCTTCGCGCGAACATCCTCAGCTCGATCCATCTTCCTTCAAGACGAGGTTCCTCCGTACGTCTTCAGGTATCACAAAACACCGAGACTTGACGTTGGACTTCGCTGCCTTTGGACTGTCTTCGCAGATTCCTAGCTCGAAAACTCTTCCGAACTCCAACACTGCTTGACCGAAATAACCACCTAACTGTCCCAGCTCCAGACTTCTATGCAACAGTTCTACTTAACAACCAATCATTTCAAATCAACTCTTTCTGGAGCTGTCGCGGAAGCCTCCTGGACTCTTAACCTTGCTCTCTAAGCCGAAATGAAAAACCCGTTTTTCTATGGATTCCTTCATGGATACCCTCCATATTTTCACAAAATTATTGACTTTCTGTGAGAGGGGAAAACTGGACATGTAGCTCATGGCACAGAGACCACCATTCCTTGTCAATTGACCAAAAATCTTCATCATGCACGGATCTCCATTGTGATGCTCCGAACTCTCGGTGGGTGGGGCCGTCACGGCGCGGCCGTATTCACGGCCAATCGGTGACCTGACGATGCATGCGCTTGGGTCGTTGACCTGCATCTGTGGAGTGCACTGGTCGTTGACCTGAGCCACTTGAGACGCACTAGCTAGAGATCAGACCAGAAAACTCTGTAAGCATACATTTCTCGTGAGAATTGAAAAAAACTCCGAGTCGTCATGTAAAATACGTTTTTATTTCTCTGTCGCTGCCAATCTCTCCGGATATTCACATCTAGAGGGGATGTCGGGATGAACAGAATTGGAAGCTGTGAATCCTCAGACTCGGTAGCGTCGTGTCGATGTGACTCATAGCGTGCGTACGCTTCCCTCGTGAGTCATACATTCGGGGTTCTCAATCCCGGTTCCGACGTAAGCTAAATGATAGTCCGCTAGCACGAAAGCGGGACTTAAGGTTGCTAGAGTGAGTCACCCATTGGGTGGCCCAATATATTGTACGGAGACTCATCCAGCCTATGTATGTAGGTAAGCATGGTAAAGAAGGTGGAGCTCGCCCCACCCTAACTTCTATATAACGAGGATACAATCCGAATAAACTTTACTGTGGTGTCTCCCCTCTTGTGAGACTGTACTTCTGTTAATTCACTTCGCTCACTGAGCTAGTGTGTTTCCTCCTATCCGACCTTTCCTTCAACCAGCCTTTGCCAAGCTGTTCCAACAGATGTATTTCGAGAGAGTGAAACAGATGGACCAAAAACGCTGGCCCAGACGTATCCTCACTGCCATAGAGTTGACCAGAGCTAGGGTAACTGCAGTAGAGAGACCCAAAAAATTGAGAATGCAGTTCGGCCTGGAGCAACTCGAGCTCCCGAATAGTACATCCGGACAAAAAATGTGGAACGTATTTCGCAAAGAGCTCAAAGCAAGAGTGCGGAAAAAACTGGATGACTTATGGCGACAGAACATGGTCACCAAAACCACATTACGTACATATATATCTACAATACAAAGACAAAAGGGGTCTTGAGAGAAATATAATACGACAACATGCGAGGCAGCCGACTCTTGGCGCTTGCAAGGGCAGGAATGCTCAACACCAGGAGTCGACAACATGCCCGAGACCCTTCGATCGACGAAAGCTGCCCCAAATGCGGAGCCCCAGAGACAGACACCCACATCGTTCTGGAATGCGAGGAAGGAAGATTCGACCCACAGGAATATTCGTACCGACTTGTACTTCACCCGGGTACAACCGCGAATGATCTAAGGAGGACGAAAAATATCTTGACGAAGTGGGCGGATGAATGATCTGTGAATGCAAAAAAAAAATTCACCCCTGAAATGGAAGGGACCACATATATGTACCTATATGCATATGGAAGATCGAAATAAAATCAATCAATCAATCGATCGGGATCGTTCTTGATCTTATCATGACCAAATCTTGAATATCATCCCAATAAATTGAGTCCGCATCCTACATGGGTCTGATCCTTTCGGTATTGCTCCGATCTCTAATCCAAGCCTCGTCTCATCGAAACTTATCGCCTCGAAAAGCGAGGGATGATCGATCAGACTCGATCCCCCCCTAGAATCGTCATGGGGCTCGCTAGCAACAAGGGCGGCCGGAAGTTAGCTGTCGACGGATGCATCTACAATTTCGACAAAGGTCAGCTGATGGGGAAACCCCCTTCTGGCGATGCGAACAGAAGGGCCGTTGCACAGCACGTATACACACGAGAGCGGAAGAAGTCGTCAAAGCTATCAATCTCCGTAGCCACGATAGCGATACAGCTGAGATCGGTGTAAAAAGAGCACGCTTAGATCTGAAGGAGCGGGCTGCTTACACTGTGGGAGGGACGTCGCAAGTCATAAATGCCACTCTTCAGAATCTGCCTCAGTGCGTCCTTGGCGTGATGCCCAAACGTTCTGCTCCGAGGAAGACGGTACAAAGCGTGAGCATTCAGAAGGCGCAAGCTCCGGCTCCGCCGGTCAACTTGGTGGATTTGAGAATTCCTCCCGAGTACACGATCTACAATGCGAGTCCCGAAGAATCTGGGCAATTCCTGCTGAAGGGCAGCGGTCCCGAGTCAGATCGCATACTGATTTTTGGACGAGGTCACAATATCGGTGAACTGAGGCATAGTAAGACATGGTTCATCGACGGGACATTCTCTCTGGTGCCGCCGCTCTCCCGTCAGGTCTACGTTATCCTGGCCGAGAAGAACAGCGGAGTCCATCCCTTCCTCTACGTTTTTCTGCCGAACAAAACAGAAATTACTTACACGCGGATGTTCGTGATGTTCAAATGCTTGCACGAGCATATCGATCCCGAGATCATGAACTGCGACTCTGAAATGGCCGCCATAAACGCTATCCGCACAACATTCCCGAATGCACGCGTAGCCAGTTGTTTCTTCCGTCTTGTTGGCAATATGACGAAACATCTGGGCTCGTCGGGATTAACTTCACGCTACAACAACGAAGAGAATTTCGCGTGCTTCGCGAAGATGATAACTTCACTGGCCTCCGTGCCCCCGGGGGATATCGAAGGAGCCCTCGCTGCGCTCGCTGAAGAAATTCCGCCAGAACTTCAACCGCTCCTCTTCGGGTTCGAAGACAATTGCATAGGGCGATCGTCCCGGCGCGGCGACCGCCTCGCTCCTCTTTTGCCGTCATCGCTTTGGAGCGTGTACGAGCGAATTCTCGGAGGATCTCATAGAACCAATAACCACGCTGAGGCCGCCCATCGGCGCTTACAAATGGAGCTAAACGTCCAACACCCTTCTTTGTGAGTGTTCATCGATGCCTACCGGGGAGTCGGAAGGGTCGCGATGCATACTATGATTCCATGGGCAAGGAAATCACTCTTGAATCACCCATGAATCTCTCTATGGTGTTAAGACTGGTGGGCTGTTTAACTTCCAGATGGAAATCTAGCCAGGGATTTTCGAAAATTCACGGATAACTCAGTATAATTCACCGTATATCGATGCTGTGGGGTATGAATTCATGTTGTAGAGAATAAATTGATTTATATTCGAGTATAATTCAGTATGACGTACTATGACTCATCATGACGCGGTATAATTCAAGATCATTATTTATGAGGTAATATGACATAGTATTAACCGATTTATACTGCTATAAATTGAGATACAAATAACAAGATTCGAGGTGGTCACCCACCTTGATGTGGAAGGGCGGGCAAAAATTTCATCCTTGAGACAAACATTCACCCACAACGCCTGATTAAGCAGGGCTTCGAATATGACGTCATGGAAATGGGGGGACGGGCAAGGATATAACCTTTGAGTAAGACATCAACCCGCCAAGCACGGTCAGAGTCAAACATCAACCCGCCAAGCATGGTCAGAGTCATACACTCACCCGCAGAGCATGGTGAGCCAGCGCGTCAAGATTGAGTCAACCTGCCTGGGGGTGGGCGGGTGGGGCATGAAAAGTGAGGTCAACCTGACCCATCAAACACCCAGAGCAAGGCTGCCTACCTGCCCCCATGGCTCCCAGGAGCAAGGTCAACCTGCCCACCCCTGGCTCCCGTGAGCGAGAGTTTGCGGGAAGGTTTTTGCCGTTTGTGTATATATAATATATTCATTCTTATGTATACATACTTTCCTTTTAGCACTATACTTGGTTTTTTCTATTTATACTTTGTTCCCTCTATTTATTGTACTCAGTATTTTCTATTCATACTTTGTTCTCTCTATTTATACTCTGTATTCTGTATTTATACTTGGCTCTATTCATGCTTGGTTTTCTCTATTTATACTTTGTTTAATCGTCTGCTCGTTCTCGAAAACAACAGCACACGCTGAAAAAAAGTGCGAGTGCGTGCAGAGTAAACACAACTGTGCAACGCGCCCGGCACGCACGGGCTGTCCTGCAGAATGAGCGCCGGAAGGTGGTCTCGCCACTCCCAAATTCACGAGACGTTCAGTCGGGCTCTTCGCACCGCTCAGGTACCTAATCTGAGGGAACCCCAAGGACTGAGCCGCAACGATGGCAAGAGACCCGATGGCATGACACTCGTGCCCTTCGAGAGAGGAAAGGCCCTTGTATGGGACGGAACGGTTGTCGACGCCCTAGCCAATTCATATGTCGACGCCGGGAGCCTATCGGTGGGCTGTGCAGGCGCCAGAGCGGAGGCTCTCGAGCTCCAGAAGTACAGCGAGCTGAGCGTCAATTACTTAGTCGCACCCCTGGCTTTCGAAACCCTGGGCGGGCCGGGACCAGCCACGAGATCACTACTCAGGACGGTGGGACAGCTAGTGGAGGGGGCGACCGGTTGCAGGCGATCCAGCGAGTACCTCTTGCAGCGTTTTTCCTTAGTTGTCCAGGGGGCAATGCTGCGGCCGTCATGGGTACCATGGCCACCAGGGGCCACACCTAGAGCTACAGCTGTAGAATAGCGTGGTAGCAATGGTGGAATGAATTAGAGTCTGGAAATTAATTCAACTGATAGGGGACCATAAACTGATGGTGGCTCTTTATGCGAAAGTCTAGACTTTGAAAAAGAAAAACTCGAAATTGTGGAGACCGACTGTGCTGCTGACGTCATCGACTATTGACAGTGGAGTCGGCGGAACGCCGTCTGGCGGCCTCCTCTGTAACGAGTGAAATCTCTCTTTCTGCGCGTACACTGAAGGTGTCTGCGACACTACTCATGATCATGGCACGGAATCGCACCCGGCTCGCGTTGTGACCAGACCTGTGCGCCGCGGTTGAAGGCGACGGCGGCGGCGGTGGACCGAAATATTTACGGCGGCGAAGCACGCCGCGGCGTTTTGCGACGGCACGGCCCGCCGCGGCGTTTTGCGACGGCACGGTCCGCCGCGGCGGGGCAGATCAGTCGGCGGCGGGGCGACTCCGTAGCGCGTTGCTGAACTCGAGAAGACATCATGCAAGCATGTTTCCCCCACACCTTATCCGCTCCGCGAGCTGACTGAGAACATATCACTCGATGATCCCCTGTTCCAGCCAACTCACGCGGGAACTGTTATGGAAATTGATGAAATGAACAAGCCAAGAGAGTTGTGTTCGAAAAACCCGAGCAGCTCATCCTTCTTGGGGCTACATCACTCGGCTCAGATGAAGGCTTTATTATCATGGATGAAGAGAACTTTCGAGGCGGTCACGGAATCCATCGTAGACCTTTTTTCACGCAGTAAATCGCCAGCGGTCGAAGAACGTCTCTCCGGCTCAGCTGAGGTCGCTGGTATTGATAGGATGACCCGTGGTAATTTGGCTAGAGCAGGAAACGAGGGTTTGTTTTCGAGCCACCATTCCAGGGCCTCATTCCAGCCTCATCTTGATCGGTTGGCTTGCGTGACTCACAAAGTTTCACGCGACAAGCCAGGTAACGCTCCGCCTGGTTTGTCAAATCGTCGGAGGAATTTGTCGAGAACCCATACTTCGCTGTGAGTGAGGACCTCTGCTTTTTCGCTGGTGTTTCCACGATAACCGGAACTCCTTCATCAGCGGGAGTTACAGTCGTACACTCGAAGACAGCATCCGACAAGAATTGCGCAAGGCTGTCGCCAGCAATCTCTGTCCTTGTTATTCAAGCATGATTCAGCGCACCTTCCTTGGAGCTGTCTGAAGACGAACTGCTCTATTTACGAGATACCGAAACCACCCAGACGATTGAATACAAGCGCGCGCTGAGTCCTCAACATGCCCTTCTTTCCTGACCTGCTTACCAAAACTAGAATCGGTCGACTATTGAAAATGTGGACATTGCCGAGAACTCCTCGCCCGCCTCTGAGCTGTCTCGCAGTCTCTGTAGCGCCCCCGTACACAAACTTGAGATCATATTCTTGCTTCGAATTCTATTAATTTACACAAATTATTCTTCCTGCCATTGCTTTTCTAGAATCACATTATGTCCTTTGTGTGCGCTGCATCGTTTCCCTTAAGAATTTTCTGTTCCTTTCCAACTCATTTCCCTCGGAGGTCTCGACCGCGTACCGCCTACCGCTGATAACTCCGGTTATCCTTCCTTTTTTCCATTCCTTGCGATGACCGTCGGGTTGAATTCGAACGGTTGCTCCCATTTGCAAAGGAGGGAGGGCCCTTGCACCTCGATCGTGCGATGCTTTTGCTTGTCGACGTCGCGTTTGTATTGCTTCCTTGATTCCGAGCGGGAGCTTTTCCTTCAGCGCCTCGACGCGAACCGGCAGAGAGGCTCGCGTTTTCCTGCACTGGAACTTTTCTGCCGGCGAGAGTCCATCGGCTTGAGGTGTATTTCGCCATTCGAGCAACGCCAGCTCTACATCCTCACCTGCCGCCTCCGATTTCTTTCGGAGTCGTTTTGCGATCTTAACAGCTGACTCCGATTTGCCGTTTCCTTCATGATGGTGTGGCGCCGACATTTCCATTTCTATATTCCAGTCCTGGCAGAAGCGTCTGAACTCCGCACTCTGGTATCGCGGGTCGCTATCCGTTCTCAGCTGCTTGGGCTGTCCGAAGCAACCGAAAAGTTTCTTGCAAACGCTTTTGACTTTGGTGGTTGTCGACGTTAGGCCAAGTAGAGTCATGTCGAAGAAATCGCTGAAGCCATCCACCGTGACAAGGTACTTCCGCCCTTTCCAGTCGAACAGATCCTGGTGGACGATTTCGAAGGGATGGCGTGGAATTTCTCCAGGGATCAATGGTTCTCGTCGCTGCTTGATGCTGAACGTTTGACATGCATCGCAATTTTCCACCATGACTCTAATGTCGTTGTTCAGTCCCGGCCAGAACAGAGTGCCTCTGATCCGTCGCAACATAGCATCCAACGCAAGATGCGATCGGTGTACATGCTTGAGAAACTCCGATCTGAGTGCTTGGGAGATGAAGCATGCCTCGTTATGAAACACGAGTCCTCCTGGACGAGCTCGCCGCTGAACGGTTTGAAGATCGACACCCCCGGGTCTGTCCAATCATTTGTTTTGATGGCTTGAAGGAGTTTTCCAGCAGTGGAGTCTGTCTGCATGGCTGCTCGTATGCGTTCTGTTGTCCGGTCCGAAACTCTGCCGTTTCCTTCATTTTTTGTTTCCTCGAGTTCCAATCGAAGAACTATCTCTCGATTCTGCGGCTTAGTCGTAGTGGTTTGCAGTGGTGCTCTACTAAGGGCATCTGCGATGACGTTCTTAGAGCCCGCGATGTACTCGACTCTGATATCGTATCGTTGCAAGGCCAACCTCATTCGCTGGAGTCTTCTTGGACAGTCTTCGAGCGGTTTCTCGAATATTCTAGCCAGCGGCTCGTGATCAGAGAGAATTCGTATATTTGGCTTGCCAAATAGAAGATTATCGAATTTCGTGCACGCCGACACAATCTCAAGCACTCTTTCTCCAGAGCAGCGTATCCTTGCTCCGCTGGACTTAGAGTGTGAGAATGGTACGCTATGGCCTTGTTGTCCTGGAGCAACACTGCTCCGATCCCTCGGTCCGCCGCGTCGGTCATAATTGTTGTCTTCTTTCTCGGATCGTAGATAGCAAGCATCGGCGCCTCTGCAAGCAGCCTCTTGATTTCGTCAAAGGCTTTTTGCTGCGACTCCATCCACATAAAATGATTCGTTTTTTTGATGACCTCTCTGATTGTGAGTGGGAGCGAGATACTTGCGAAATTTGGGAGGAAAGCAAGCAGATAGTTCGCCATGCCGAGGAATCGCATAACGGCCTGCACGTCCCGAGGTGCCTCCATCTCCAAAATCGCTCTCACTTTTGCCGGATCTGGTCTCACTCCTTCATCTGATATGATGTGTCCCAGGTAGCGGACTGATCTTTTTCCTAGCTGCAGTTCCCTCCTATTGAGCTTGATTCCGATGTCTCTGGCACGTTGGAAGAGGGCTCTCGAGTTCCGATCGTGATCTTTTCTTGCGTCTTCTTAGGTGTCGCCGACACCGAACACGATGGCGTCGCGTCGTCCGCCACAACCACTACAGTCCGCAGTCCGTCGTAAGCTTGAGCCTGCCTCAATTGAAATTCTTCCGGGCTTGAGGAGATTCCTTGTGGGGTTCTCAAGTACTTGAATCGGCCTATAGGCGTCCAGAAGCACGTTGCATCTGTTGAGTCGGGATGCAAACGCATCTGGTAAAACCCATCCTTAGCGTCGACTATGCTAAAGATTTCCGCTCTTGCCAATGAGGGAAGGTAGTCGTCCAGCGTCGGCATTGGGTAGCGCGGCCGAATGATTGCCTTGTTCAGGTGCATTGGATCCAACATTATTCTGATCGTTCCATCGCTTTTGGGGACCGCCACCAGATTTGATATACACGGAGTGGGCTTCGTCACCCGCTCGATTATTCTGTCTTCTTCCAACTGTCGAATTTTTTCGATGAGAGCCTCGCGAATGGCCACTGGAGTTTTCCCTGGTGGCTGCTGTCTTGGTGGAATGGAGGGGTCTAGTTCCGATTTGACTCCCTCTGAGAATTCGCCGAGACCGCGGAAGATGTCGGAGTATTCGTTCAGCAGCTTTTCGTAACCTAGCGCACAGCACTCGTCGACTTTGAGAGTGCGTTCGACGCTGTTGTGGAAATCGACCGCTCCGATTCTTTCGGCCCATACACCCGATTGTAGTGTGTCGAGCCGTTGCGCAAAAACTATGAACGGCAACCTGAGCGTTTTTCCGTCGAACCTGCAGGTCACGACGCACGATCCGATCGAGTGTATTATTGAGTTGTCGTACGTTCTGATTCTGGTTCTCTGTTGCGTGTCGAGTTCACTTGCTGCCCAAAGATTTTTCATTCTGGCGTAGGTGGATTCACTCAAACAGTTGCATGTCGCGCCAGTGTCGACCTGAGCCACCAGCTCTCCGTTGTTTTCTGTGATCAGCTTCACGAAGTATCTGCTCTTTACCTTTCCGTCAACACTTTCCGCTCGGAACGAGTATTCGTCTTCGCTGCCGATCTGTCGATCGTCTGTCAGCTGATGGGCACTCTCTGTCGAACGGCACACACTCTCGAAGTGATTTCTTTTCTTGAACTTATTGCATGTGTGGCCATATGCTGGACATCTCCTGACAGCGTGCTTTCCGCCACAGAAACGGCAGTTTTGAATACTTTCTTGGTTCTTCCTTCTTGCTTGTGACGATGATTTCTGACTCCTGACTGCCAGTACTTTATCTTCATTGTTTCTTTTGTCCATTTCTTCAAGACTCTTCTTGTTGTCTTCGTACAGTCTGAGCCTTGCCAACACGCTCTCGAGGTTGAGCTCTGTCGGCTCTCTGACGATTGACGCTCGCGCTTCGTTGGAGTTTGTTCCGACAACCAAAAACCTTGTCTGAACAACGAATACGAAAAGGCGGCTTAACCAGCAAAGAAGAGTAAGATAGTACGAACTGATGCTGATGGGAATGAGCGGGTAGCGAGTGTTTCACGAAGCGGCCTCATTAGGGATCCGGACATAAAGACAAAAACGAATGCTTTTGTCGCTGCTTTGTACCATCATGTCAAAACAGCATTCTCTTTGGACGGTTCCTTAGCCGCACAGATTTGTGTCTTGCGACAAATGTCATCTCTTCACAATTGCCTCAGACAGAAGAAGAATGGAGTGCTCACCTCCTACAACAAGTGGAAGGCCGAAGACTCGAGGTGGTATGGTCACTGGGAAGGACAAACAGAAGAACACCACCACCATAAGGTCCTTTGGGCTTTTGGGAGTACCTCCCTCCTGCAGGTGTCTCTGTGTTGGAGCTGCTTGGCCCGTCTCTGTCAGATCAGGAATGGCGGGCTCACTGGGAGTTGGAACACAGCTGTGTCTCTTGAGCCTTGCTGAAGATAACAAATTTGGAAACGAATGGAGGAACGCTGTGATGAACAGTTTGGCCCACATACCATCAATCGAGTCCATCGTGACCTTCATACTGAGGCACAAACCAAGCGAGAATGCAACCATCATCTCTCGTCTTTGCAACACAGCCAGCATAACCGGATCAAGAAATCAGCACAGGATTGTTCTCCCTCCTGAGTGCTATGCAAAATATCTCCTGAAGATCGGTGAAAACGTTGAGTACAACCCTGAAACATGTCTTACTATAGACTACCCAGGAAAGGTGCATACAGGGCTTACATGGAGACGCATGATACCGAGATAAAGGTCAACTGTGAGAATTCCAAATTGGCTCAACAAGTGCTTTTCCACTGCGTATTTGGGACTTACACTGAAGACATCGGAATCCTCTCCTTCATGACCGAGACAACAGAGGACTGGTGGTACTCAAGGGATGATGTTGACACAGAGGCATTGAAGACCATGAGAGCTTCAGGAAAAGCTGTAAGTGGAGCAAGGAAGGTGAAGATGTTGAAGGTGCACTTCGCCTCCAAGATGAGTTCGGCCCTACCTACCCAGTTGGTAAGAAGGGAGACAGTGAAGAGGCCTCAAGAAATTTACTTTTCCGGGCGTTCTGTGTCAAGGATCACTGAAGAAGACATAACCCCTATGGATGCAAGGATCGCTTCTCAAACTCTTACTCGCGCATCAGACATCGAAAGATACCTGGACGACTACATGAAAACAGTGGCCGAGAAAATCAGAGAAGATAGGATGACAATCCTTGCCGGAACTACTGACTGGATGAAGATAGAGCAATATGTGGAGGTGAAGATTCAATGGCGGTCGATGCTCCCATCGAGATGCCGGTTAGGATCAGAAGAGGATGGTGGTAATTTCGATGTCCCTCACTGCATGAAATGTTGCCAAAGATTTTCTGACTTGCTTTGTGACGTGTTTATTGAAAGAATTATGGGGTGTGATATGTTGGTGAAAACCAGTGTTGAAAGATGCTTTTCCTTATTTACTTTGTTAGTTTAAAAAAAAAAATAGGGGAACATTCAGTCGATTGGTTCGCTTCATATCTTGGTGACAGATCTATCAGAGTTCAGGCTCTTGGCGTGAAGTCTGACCGCCACACAGTCCAGTTTGGAGTCCCCCAAGGTTCCGTCCTCGGCCCCTTACTGTTTGTCTGCTACATAAATGTCCTTCTTTCCCGCTTCAATTCCATCTCCTCATATCTAAGACTCATCTCCTATGCGGATGACACTGCCGTCCTGTTCAGTATCAACCGAGACAGTCCCTGCTCTGAACTCGCCTCTCTCAATCTCCATGTGGCTCATATCTTAACCACCTTCTGTAGTCTCCGCCTCGCTGTCAATGCATCCAAAACCAAACTTCTCCTTTTCCGCCCTCGTTCCTGGTTGTCGTGTAGAAACCTCCCTCCTTTTGACGTGGTTCTTGATGGGGTCATCCTCCCATTCTCTGAAACTACACTCTGCCTGGGGGTCATGCTCAACACGTCCTTGACTTGGACAGATCATATTTCTGCTCTCGGCCAGAAACTGTCGGGCTTCGCCTTCTGCCTTTATCGTCTCAGAAGATTGGGTTTCCCCCGTCAGATCCTGGTTATGTTCCTCAAATCTCTCTACATCAGCTCCTTATCTTACTGTCTCACTGTCTGGGGCTACTCCAACTCCTCTTCTGCTCTCCGCCCATTACAGGCAGCTCTCAACAATGGTCTACGTACGGTTTTCGAATTTCCTCTCGGCTCTTCCGTTTCGTCTTTACGACAATCTAACTCTATCCTCGATATACATGGACTATATGTCTACCGTATTTCCTGCCTTGCTCATCCTTGGGTCCACAATCCACTATCCTTTCCCCTTTCTCCTGCTCCGTGTGTTCAGAATACTGGACGGAATTCTCGAAGACTTCTCATCAAACTTCCGTGTTTCCCTTTCAAGTTTTGCCGCCTCTCCCCGCTGTACCAACTCGCCACAGCTTGGAATGACCTACCACTCTCGGTTAGAATCTCCACTTCTTTTCCCCTTTTCAAGAAGCGCCTCAAAGACCATCTATTTCAGGTCTAAACCCCATATCGCCCTTCAATTCTCTCACTGTAATCATATGCGGCCTCTGGTCTGCGGGACTTCGCTCCCATACTTCGAAACGTTCAAATAAATAAATAAATAAATAAACTTTTTCGGGCTGATCCACACAGCCAAGGTTCCCGGGCACTGTTATTCACATTGCTTCCGAGGACGGATCCATAGAGCAAATGTACCCAGGGGGATCAAAGCCGAGTACCTGCATATTCTTCCGGCAGCAGGGATCGAACCCACACCGCCTCCCGCGCGAGCGGCGTCGTTGCGGCTATGCACGTTTGCACGAGTAGTGACAAAGGCGCTACTTCCGACAACCAGCTGATCTCGAATCATCGTGTTGGCAATCGATCCTTCGAAGCGGCAGCTTTTCGCCAGCTTGATGACGCGACCAAAGAAATCGTTCACGGTTTCACCTGACGTCTGGGTTGTCTTGAAAAACAGATACCGACGGTGAATCGTATTCTCGTGACGTGCGAATCTGTGGTCGAGCACTGCTAACATTTGAGTCAGACTCCGACACGGCGTCGATCTTGTTTCACTTGCTGAGTCATTTTGCAGCAGCTCTCTCGTATGGTGGTCGCGGAGCAGCTCTCTGTTGTCTTGACCCAGTGCCACTCGGAAGGATGCAATTTGGATTTCTGGAGTTTCTTCGTAGATGCCTTCCAAAAGACAATAGTCTGCCCAACTTTCCTTGAATGTGCGCCATCGGTCGTAATTGTCTTCACCCGGTATCATTCCAGTGGCGCCGGTAAGCCGTGTCAGATCTTTCGTTGTTCGTCATTCTTCGTTCGTCGCAACTCACTGACTGTTGCTAGTGATTGTTTGTTTTGAGGATAGAATAGCTACCCTCATTCCTAGTAAGCAAAATGTTCGTTAGAACATCTGTCTCGATGCCGACCTCGGTTCCGGACTCTTCTCTCTCTGTAACGATTCTAACGGTAGCGTAACAGATGTCATCTGGGTTACGACCCCACATCCGGACGCTTGCAACCCCACGAGTTGCACGAGACTAGGAGGGGGTTCAGCTGACTTCACCCCCTAGATATATAAGACCACGCTAGCCAGAATAAACTTACTGTGGTGTTCTTACAGACCGATTCTGTACTTCTCTGACTGCGTTCTCCTTGATCAACCTGAGTGCTGCGTCCTGAACCTAACCTTCGCAACCATTTAGGAACGACAGTTCGTTCACTCGAATGTCTTCTTCTTTGGTTTACTTTAAGACTGCGACTGCGCCATGGAAGCTTCTCTAAAGGAAAGTAAAAAGAAAAAGTAACAGAGGATGCCCGGCGAGCGGACGATATACAAAAAAGTATGTCTAGGGAAAATAAGGTAGGAACCACATGCTTCGCGGATATCCGCGGTTAGCCCTGAGTGGGCGGCGGCGGAAGCTTGAAAAAACGACGCATTTTGCCGTGGCGACAGAATATGCTCGCGGTAATTCTTGAGTGCGCGAATCTGCGACGGTTTTGGCCGCGGCGGCGAGTCATGGGTGGGAAGGGAAACGCTCTCGGCAGCACTGTGGTGTGGCGAGGGGGACTCGATGACGTCATGTTTCGCACTTCTGAGGGCGAATTCTGGCGCTGAGATGCAACCCCTCAGAACCAAATTTGGCCTGAGGGGCAATGAAGATATGAATGGATATGGATGGATGGATGGATGGATGGATGGATGGATGGATGGATGGATGGATGGATGGATGGATGGATGGATGGATGGATGGATGGATCAAATTCCAATTTATTCTTGGGGACTTAGCCAGATGGACAGAGAAATTTCAATAGGTAGTTAGCCACTCAGGAGCGCGAGCTCGTTGAGGGCGATACTCGGAGGTAGACCACCTGATAACATCCTAGCATTGCCGCGTTGGACCTCAACAGAAATACGCTGCCTTATGAAAGACATCGCTCGGCTATCGCCTCCCCTGGCGACTATGCGCTTGCCGATCTCTTTAATCATCTTGAGGGCGTCCTCGCCCCATACCCCCGCGGTGTCAATGACGAATGGAGAGAGACTGTATTCATCCAGCAATGTTTCACACTTGGACTTTTTGTCAAGTTCCCCCCGCGCAACGACGGCTTTGGCGTTACGGGAAATCCTGCGATAGCACGGGGCGTAAGCGTCTCTGATCGAGACGTCCCAGATCAGCTGTCGGCCACGAGACCACGGCTCGTGGGTTATCCCGTCGGGGCGCAATTGGTCATTGGGCGACAAATTCCGTGGCTCCTTCGAGTTGGCGACGCCAGCCTGCCGCAGAGCTCGAGACAGTAGGTCGTTTACAGCTCCATGGCGAGCCAGCCGGCCGGATGCCAAAGAGTTACAGCTCAAACGGTGGAGGCCCCGACGGTCGAGAGTAGTGCCGCACGGGCACTGGTCCTCGTTGATCAACGGCAGGCCGAGTCGGAGGCCGGCGGCGAAGATGAAGTCTCTGTCTGAAAGCAAGGTGCCTATGTTCTTCGAAGGTAATGCCTGCAGCGCTCGATGGATGGATGGATGGATGGATGGATGGATGGATGGATGGATGGATGGATGGATGGATGGATGGATGGATGGATGGATGGATGGATGGATGGATGGATGGATGGATGGATGATTCAGCGCACCTTCCTTGGAGCTGTCTAAAGACGAACTGCTTTATTTACGAGATACCGAAACCACCCAGACGATTGAATCCAAGCGCGCGCTGAGTCCCTGTTAGGGACATGGCTTACATCCCCTAACAGTCCTCACCCTGGAGATCCCCTTAATTTCGGGATCTAGAAGAGCACCTAAGAGCTCCATTCTGCTGAATGGACGCATCCGCCTTTGGATGCACTCCAACAACGTATTGGCAAGTTCCCTCTGGAAGTCCGCCGTTGCTTCGTAAAGGTCGGGGGCCGCCTCGTCCCGGAATCTTCGCAAGGTATCCTCGATATCTATGACGCCAAGGACGACCATATTGATGGATGTTTTTTTCGATCCCTGCATAAGAACCATAAGATCAAGGTGTTGAGCATGGAAGATGTTAGATAGCGATAACTCCGAGCTATCATGTTGATCAGAAAGATTTCTCTCGGAGGACTCGTGAGATCAAAGAAATACCGTAGTTATTGAGAGACCTAAGATCTCTGAGCCGGTTGGGAGATCCTCGAGCGGAGGATACTCTGATGAACCGCAAGAACAAAGGAATCCCATCTGAGTCGGCATCAAGACCAGGATTGGACCTCGTGGCGCCATAAGTGTACGGCGATGGGTGCCGAAGCGGCTGGGTGTCTCCCCAGCTGCGGAATCGATACAGGCACCGGCATAAATGAAAGACGCGGGTTGATAGAATGTACGGGGGTGCGCTCTCTTCAACCAGCGAGAAGCTCTAGGTATAACTTAGGCTTCCCTTTCTCTCAACGAGAATCTAGAATAAGAACACCCCAGTCTCATAGAATAAACCACTGTCTTGTGAAACCTCTGCCCGAGTGATTCCTCGATCCTGCATCCGAGTGTTAGTGCCTGAACTCAAGTCTCCCTACTGGTGAAATTGTGCCGCTGTGGGAACGTCCTATCACCTTCGAATTCTCTCCAACCATCCGCAACACCTGACCAGTTTTGGTCAGACACGTTATCAACACTTGCCCCAATCACCAAAGAGAGACGTTCAGTAAAAGCAAACTGCTCGGCAACTGCGTTCGGTGAGTCATCCTTAGAAACAGAGTACAAAGCAGTCATATATAAAAGCAGTATCTAGCCGATGAATAGCTCAAAGGAAAGCGACAGTTTTCAAATCATAGAAGAACCAATATCTCTATCTGAACTCCGTGGTTCTACACCCATTCTCTCGTCTCCAAAAATGCTTCGGGACGGAAACAACAAGTGTGTCGTGGGAACAAAATTGCCCAACCTCACTTCTTTCAAGTTGGACTCTTCGGGAAGAAACTATCAATTATGGAAAAACCATCATCAATATCTTGTTGTCTCAAGAACCAAATTGTTGGGAAGTAGTGACTAGAAATATCGAGACGACTGATCCCCGTTTCGAAAAGGCAAATACAACTGCCAAAGGAATAATCCTCAACTCCATAGACCATACTCTTCTACTCCTGAAATTCCGCATTGATGTTTCTTCCCGAACCGCTGCTGATGTCTACAATGACATAGTCAAAGAATTCGAAACCATCAACGGCACCAGACTAAATGCTGCCATGGGCAAAGTTTTCAAGTTTGAATTCAATTCATCGAAAACTCCCCAACAGAATGTGAATCAATACCGCAAACTCCAACAAGACGTAATTTCACTTGGAGGCACATTGGACCAAGACATGCTGATCTCTCGACTATTGGAAGCACTACCTATTTCTTGGCAATCCTTCAAACAAGGCTGGACAGTAACTTCGAAAGAAGCTCAGACTCTAGCGAATCTTTACGAACTCACAGAAGTCGAACAAACTAGAATCTCAACCGAGTCCAGAAATCATCAGCCACAAGTAAATCAGCAAGCATTCTATTCTCATCAGTCGAGACATCAAGCACGGTCCTATGGCTATCAAGGCCAGCATGTGCAGCAAAATTACTATCCATCGCGTAATCCTCAAAATTCAAGGAATCTACCCCGACCCAATAATTCTAATATCTACTACTCATACAACCCTCCCCAAGTGCCAAGTTTCTCTCAGCAAAGACCAAGGTTCACTGGAAATCAAAATAGAGCTCAACATAGCCAGAATAGAATCAACCAGAGACCTCAATATCCAACTCAAGGCCAAAGACAGCAAAGTTTCAATAGGACTTCTGGCCACGTGCAGCCTAGAAACAACGATCGCCGAGGATATCAACCAAAAGCGAACATTGCCGAGGCAATCCAATTCGACGTAGAGAACATACTGACCGCCTCTTCGAGTAAACTCCCCACGAATCCTGATACATGGATCGTGGACTCTGGAGCCTCCAATCATTTCACCAATTCAATCGATTACTTTACAAACTACGAAGACCTACAAGAACCAATAGCGATCAAAGTGGGGGGATCACAAAAACTCCAAGCTCTTGGAGTCGGAACTATCCAGTTAGAAGTCATGATCGGAAAAAAGAGTCACATCGTTTGCCTTGACAAAGCCTACTATGTGCCCTCGTTGAGAAGGAACCTGATTTCAGTCTCTGCCTTGACGCGCTCCGGCTGGTCCGTGACCGCAACAAAGGACAAGATGACGTTGTCAAGAAAACAGCAAATTCTCACAGCAAGGAACAGTGAAGGACTTTACCTCCTACACGTACTTAAGCATGACAACTTTCTTGAAGCGGATATTTCCTTTCTGAAATCGAACCCCACTATCCAACAAGCTCATGAAGCTTTCGGTCATATAAATAAGAGAGCGGTTAGGCAGATACTAGCTAGAAACAACATTCCATTCAGGAATGATCAAACTGACTGTGAGCCGTGCATCCAGGGCAAACTGAAGCGAGCATCATATCACTCGAAACCCTTGGGCACGAAGCCACAATGACTAGGACAAATAGTACATACAGATTTGTGTGGTCCTCTCAAACCTTCAATAGGTGGATCGAGATACTTCATGAATATTCATGATCAATTTTCCAGATTCAACAAATTGTACCTGTTGAAATCCAAAGATGAAGCACCGGAAAAGATCATAGAGTATCTCGCATGGTTTAAAACTCAAACAGGCAATGATATACAAGCACTCATGTGCGACGGTGGGCGAGAATTTATAAATAAGAAAGTGAAAACAGCTCTCAGAAAGCAGGGTTCGGAGCTACATGTCTCCAATCCAGGAACGCCACAACAAAATGGTTTAGCTGAACGAAATAATCAGACATTACCAAGCTGGCAAGACAATGCTCATAGCAGCAAACTTGAATTATACTCTATGGGCAGAGGCCTGCCTGTGCGCCACGTATCTCCTTAACATTGCCACGACATGCCCCACAACCGAAAAATACCTCGTACGAAACGATATATAAAGTTCCGCCCAGCCTATCAAATATACGTCCTTTCGGCTCCCGCTGCTATTATTATAATCAGCAATTGAATAAAACGAAATGGACTCAAAGAGGAAATCCAGGTATCATGGTCGGCTATGCTGAACGTATCGACGGATACCGCATATGGCCAAAAGGCTCGCATAAAGTAATCCTTACGAAAGACGTACAGTTCATCAAGCCAACATCCTATCTTCCAAAGCCTCCAGAGGATGACACTACTGACTTCTTTGAACCGACGTCAAGCCCTCCGGAAGAATCATATTCCAATGAGAGTCAATCTGAGGAAGAGACACCTCCTGGGGATGTACAGCCGATGTCGCTCAGAAAACGACAAAATATAAGGCCCCCCAGAAAATACGAAATTGAACTCAATGAAACTTCTTATTTAGAGCCAAGGCATTACAAGGAAGCAATGAGATCTGTCTATGCAAGAGAGTGGCAACAAGCCATGCAAGACGAAATGGACTCTATGAGAAAACATAAAGTGTGGTCAATCGTAGAACCACC
>NW_003805207.1:5190-13570 GCF_000255335.2 Galendromus occidentalis | reverse complement strand
ATCAAGCCCTTGCTTCATTTTATCGCGAATCATAGAGAAGAATTTCAGGATATTCGTGGAGGAGTTCGCAGAGTGGGTGAAGGTTTCGAGCGTGGAGTGGTGTGTTGACAAGAATCCCGAAAGTATCGCAGGGGTTCGGGGAAGGAAGAAAAACACAATTATTGATCGGGACTGGTTCTCACGAAAACGTCTTCCGTGGAAGGATCGCGCGCTCCGGTCGATCTCGAGAGTGTCGAGCTGTACCGACTTGTCTCGATCGCCCCCGGATGCCGCTTGGCAGCGCCACTGAAGCCGAAAGAGAGCGAGCCCAGAGGAGCCCTCTCGCTGGGTGCGTGGGAGCGCGAGCGGCCTTCACCGGAGACGTCTGAGAGAACTCTTTTTATTGACGAAATCCACGGATCTACTGTTGGTCTCACAGGTCGATCCGTGACATTCCCGCGGGCGAACCGTGAAGCGGTTCCCAACTCTTATCAGGCGGGTAACGAGAGGGAAAACAAGTTATATTATATAATGTAATTGACTCTTGTAAGTTCATTGGCGTTATTCTCTCTCTGGCGCTTCGAAGTTGACTAACTGCCTACGAAACCCTCGACTTGGCAGAACAAGCTAGAAATCGGCTACCTCTAACCAGCAGGTCGATTGGGCGTCTGTCCGACCGAGGTTTTGACAAGACATGATTTCGGAGCGGCAGAGTGCCTCCCGGCGAGAAGTTCGAGCACGACACATAGCGGCCACCAACCGCGAGATGGATCCGACGTTTTGAGGATGCAGACGTCACCGACCTTCAACGGTCTGCTCGACTGAGGGTCGTTGGAATGAATGGTGGATAAATACTGGAGATAGACCGTCTGAAACTCTTTCCAAACCTGGCGGAGGATGGATTGTTGCCGGAGCCAGCGTTCCGAGAACACTGCGGCCGAAGCCGCTGCGGCTCTGCTGAGAACGATTTTCGTTTCGGGAAGCAACTGACCCGATGAATAACCGTAGAGCAGGTCGGACGGCGTGGCTCATCGAGATCAAGAACCACAGCCGAGAGCGGACGATCGTTTATCATTTTTTCGATTTCAAACAGAGTTGCCTCTAACTCTCTGTATCTGATGGTGTGGACTCCCAGGATTTTACGGAGTGGGCGTTTTGCCATCTGCACGACCCTTTCGAAGAAACCTCCCTTCCATGGACTCAGGTAAGTGGTGAATTGCCACTCGATCCTTCCAGAAGCCAGGAAGTTCCGAACCTTCGGAACTCGTGCGTTGTCGAAAATAGCCTGCAGCTCCTTAGAAGCCTTCCGAAAGGTCTGGGAGTTATCCGATACGATCCTCTGGACCGTGGGATTTCTCGCAATGAATCTCCTCATGGCTAAGAGGAATTCGTCGGTGGAAAGATTCGGAACTAACTCGAGCCTACAGGCTCTGCTAGTCGCGCATACAAATAAGAGGATATAGCCCCTTGCTCACCTCGCCTGTGTCGAGCTTGAAGTACACCGGTCCGGCGTGATCCGTTCCGCAGCACTCAAAGGGCGCTGAAGCTTCGAGGCGAAAGCTGGGCAGAGGAGGTATGGGTTCACTGGCCCTGACCGCTCTGTAGCGAACGCAGACTTTACATCCAGCCACAGCTGCCTTTGCTGCCCGCCTGGCTCGAATCACGAAGAACTTCCTTCGCATCTCCTGAAGAACGGATGCGACGCCACCGAAGTGGAGGCAGGCGAACTCATGAATGTTTCTCAGGAGGAGCTGCACGAGGAAGCCCTCTCCTACAAGAAGGATCGGACATTTCTCGCTGTAGGACATCTGAGTAGCCTTCTGGAGTCTACTTCTACATCGAACGAAACCGTCCTCGGAGACGAAGGGATTTAATTGATAGAGTTTGCTAGAGCGAGCGATTTCCTGGCATCTTGAAGCTAGTTCAGCCGGAAAGTGTGTTCTCTGGATGTGCTTAATTAGAGCCTCCTCGGAAGTCCGGAACTCAATGGCATCTATGACGTGATCCGCCGGCCTCGGACGTCTAAGAGCGAAGCGGCGGACGTAAGCGACTGCCTTCTGCCAAGAACTGAATTTTTTCGAGAATAATGGCTCGACTGGCGGAGCGGCGGCGGCCGCGGCGGACACCAACTCTGACCGATATTCCCTCAGTGCTTCCTGCGTCGGGATCGGGTTGAGAGAGTGAGGCCTCGGACCTTCCGAAGAAGCCAGCCACGACGGTCCCTGGAGCCACAATAACCTGGACTCATACGAATCGAGCGGAGAGGCGCGGGAGAGGAGGCCGCTCGGATTCTCTTCGCTCCTGATGTAGCTCCACGAGTCTGGAGTGGTCAACGATTGAATCTCCCGGACTCTGTTGGAAACGAATTGCGTCCACCGACTCGGAGTGTCCCGAATCCAGCCGAAGACACTGCTGCTATCCGAATACATGAACACGGAGTCGATTTCGGTATCCAGATACTTCTGAATTTTGTTCGAAATGCGAGCGGCGAGGAGAGCGGCCATCAGTTCAAGCCTTGGTATAGTCCACTTCCCCTTGATAGGGGTGACTCTGGCCTTGGCCATTATGAAGCGGACAGCAACCTCGCCTTTTGGATTGGACCTGGAGAATTCGCGAATGTAAGCCACTGTCCCGAAAGCTAGGAAGGATGCGTCCGCGAATACATGGAGTTCACGTGTCGCCTGCTTTCTCGGAAGCCTCAGCAGATTGCGATCTACCTGGATAAATGGAACGAACTCAGATTGCTCACTGATTCCTGATACCTTTCCTTCAGATCGTTGGGCAACTCGGTGTCCCAATCGATCTTCCGGGTCCAGATGATCTGCATGAGAATTTTGAAGTTGATTGCGATCGGACAGATAAGACCCAAGGGATCATAGATCTGAGCCAGACCCCTGAGAAGGTGTCGTTTAGTCAGAGGCTCCGATTGAAAAAACGCGATTATCTTCGTGACGTCTATGAACAGATGGTCTCTCCGTTGATTCCAGTGAGTTCCAAGAAATTTCGAGGTTTCATCCGAGGCCGAGACCTCACGGTCTGGTCCTACGGTGTCTACCAGGAAATCCGCCAGGTGCTGGCTGTTGGTTGCCCATTTATCAAGGGGAAAATGGCCTCGGTGGAATACGTCAATGATAGTGGTCACGACGATTTTCGCCTCCTCGATCGAGCTCGCTCCCGTACATAGATTGTCCATGAAAAACAATTTTCTCAACTGCCCCAGCAGCTGTGCCTTCTCGGGCAACCTCTCGATCTCCGAATCTAGGTGATAGCGAAGTCCCATGCAATGAAGGAAGGGACTGGAGGAGATACCGAAGTCGAGGACTCTGGCCCAACATTCCTGAATCGGGGCGTCAGGATTTTCCGAGATTCCCAACGGCCAGTAAAACCTCAGGAGTGTTCGATGATGTTTCGCCATCAGGAAGTTCATGAAGGCCTGTCCGTGACGATGACAATCGGGAAACTCCGAAATTGGAGCAGAGGGAGGAGGATATCCGGTAACAAATTTGGATCGGTTTCGAGCACGTCGTTGAGAGAGGCCTCGTCTTCCGAGCGAGACCCACAATCCTCGACGACCCTTACACGGAGCTCCGAACTGTTTGCCGCCGATTTCTTCGCGACTGCTAATATCGGAAGATAGTGAGCTAAATCACTAGTGGACCTTGGTTCTGCTATTTAGATGAAGCTCGAATCCAAGTACCTCCTGATTTCCCTATCAACCGCTCTCAAGAACTCCGGTTCTTTCCTCGCATTTTTGAGGAATGCGATCAGTCGAGAGTATGCTAATTTTTGATTATCCCCGAGCGTATGGAGCTTGTCTTTTAGAGGGAGCGATACTGAACATTGCCCCGACGGCAGTCTTTCTACGGAATCCTTGAAGCGTTCGATCAGATCTTCTGCGGACTGCATGGAATCATCTGCGCGTGGATGTTCGACGCCGAGGAACTCAGAATCCCAGAGGAATTCAAGATTTTCCATCTCCTCCTCGGATCTCTGTCGTTTTGCTCCCCGCATCCCGGTCGCGATCGTCGAGCATATGATGACGCCCGATGCCGTGAAGTTCGAGCTGGAGATTGCGTTGACGCCGTCTTGACCCCAATAGACCCAACCGAATATCGTCGGAGAAGCCACAATTTTACCGAACTTTTTGTATTGCCCCGCGTAAACGAGGTGAAGAATATCGTTCGCTAACAAGAGATCAATCTCTTCCGGGGAGCTACCATCCTGAATATCTGCCGCTGGTGAGAGATCGAAATGCGAAAGGATGTGTGGAATATTGCCCGCAATTACTTGAGGGACCACTAGGCACATTCACCTGATGTCTCGACTTCTGACAGAGATGGCGCATTTCCCCAAATTTTTCAGTGTGACCTGGCCGGCGATACCGTGGAGCTCCATGGGTTCCGGACTTCCCATTGGTACATTCAATATTTTTGTTACTTTTTCCGAAACGAGAGACTGCATCGCCCCGGGATCCAGCAAGCAACGACAGAGAACTTTTCCTTTACCATGGACAACGTAGACGTATCATGTCTGGAGGAATGTGACTACCGGCTGGACGGGCTCGGAAATTCTGCAGCTTGCCGCCGCCACCTGGTTACTGCACTGATTTCGACTCGGAGGCGTGCGTGAACACACCATCGTCGAGTGCCTGCCGGAACTTTTATTGCAGTTGGGCATTCGAGCCCTGCATTGTTCCACCTGGTGGTTCCTGCGGAGGCAGCGCAGACAGCCATTCTGATCTAAGCACATTCTCTTCCGCTCCTCCGGGGTCAGCCTTCTCGAGCATTTTTGACTATCGTGACTCCCTTTGCAAAACAAGCAAGAGTGGTCTACCTGAGAGGCCTTGCCGGCAAAGGAGAACTGAGAACGATTCCCGGGACCGAACCCTCTTTCCGAATCTCTATTCTGCCTTCTTTCTCCGCGGGAGTTTCTACCGTTCGACGAGTCGGACTGTGGAGGAGCTCTACCGCCTAAGAACCGAGATTGACGCTCGCCGAGGTCGAAAAGGCGCTTCTTGCGTTCCAAGAAGCGGAGGAGGAATTCAAGTTTGCTAATGTCGTCTGATTGACGATCTTCCCGATTTTGATTGAATTCTAGTTTCATTTCGTGCGTGAGGCATCTGAGAATCATAGGGCTTAGAGAAGACAGACGCTCGAAACTTTCCCCGAGAGCCTCTAGAGAACGGACATTCTGCGCCAGGTTGAGAGCAAAGCCAATGAACCTACCGGGTTTTGACAGATCCTTGGTTCCACAAACACTGTGAATGTTCTGCAGCAAGGCTGCCTTCGCCACATCCGGGTCTCCGAGAGCCTCGCTGATCGTGCACTTCATAATTTCGTAAGATTCGGCTGCGATTCGTAGGTGAGCCACTGTCTTCAACGCTGACCCACTGAGGGAGCCCTTGAGAATTCGACACTTCTCCACAACCTCGATGGGCTTCGAATCCACGAAGTATGAAAACAGCGACCACCACTCGTCGAATTTAATCGGATCACCGTTGAATCGGGGAATCTTCTTCGCTGGGTCTTTCACGACATAACAATTTTTGAGTCCGAAACACTACACCTACTGTTGATATTCCTCGTTGTGTATGCCTGACGTAGGATCAGCTGATCCCGCGAACGCGGTCTCGTCTGTCGGTGTCTGCATTGTTATGATCGGTGATTGGAGCCGGTGTAGACATCGTCTGCTGCTGACGATCGAGATGGTCGGAGCGGTTGATGGAAGAGTGTCCCGGAGCCGCACCGTAGATTCCCTCCAGCATGACGATCCTAGCTTGCAGGGCGCGACAATGGGACTTAGAGTCCCGCGAGTGTCTGTACTGTATGTCGAGCTCCTCCGTGAGCTTAACATCGTCGGCGCCGAGCTCCGGATCGCGGGAGAAGGAATCGAACGCCGACTCGAGTTCCACGAGCTTCTTCTCTATGCTGAAGTTGAGATCCGCAGCGATTCTTATCGAGTCCGCGGAGTGGCCGTCCGCTCGGGTCTCCACGGCAGCGAGGGCATTGAGGTCGTCCAACTCTAGACGCAGGACTCTGACCTTGTTCTGCTTCCATAGTCGAGACGGGGCGTTCTCCGGCATCGGATTTACCTGATCTGCGATTGCCTCATCGCCCTGAGCGATTCCGCCGAGTCGTAGTGCCATTATTCCAGGGACGTGAAAAGCTTCTGGTGGAGACAAAACCCCGGTTGAGAGCGTAGGCCGGGAAATATGCTGGCGCTGCGAACCCTTCGACGGCTGCCGCCGCTGGTGACGTCACTATTACTTGAGATTTCCTTTGGCACTGACTTCGAGGGTTGAGTCGAAGAAAGTTATTGACCTTGCCGATTTCGCGCCATTCGGATCGATGGTGGGTGGAGACCGGAGCGCCTCGGCGCTCTGACCGGGCTTGACGGTTTGCACTGCGCCACGAGGACGCGCGGTGGGAGTCGCGGGAACGAAAAAAGAGAAAAAATCGCAACGCCGAATCCCTCACGCTAATTTCTCCAAGGATGGTTGGTTGAGGACCCCCGCCGGCAGTTGTAAAGCTATTTGCTGGCCGATTTTTCCACGCTCTTGCTTCGAAAGTGAGTTGCCACGTGGGTAGTCGAGGGTATCGGCACGATAGGTCGAAACACAGAAAATCGCCGAGCGCAGATTTCCGATATTTCCCTCTGGAGCAGCTAGTCGGTGCTGGTGTCGAGAGGCTGCTGAAGATTCGGCAACCGATTTTTC
Organism: Galendromus occidentalis; assembly: GCF_000255335.2. NCBI lineage: Eukaryota > Metazoa > Arthropoda > Arachnida > Mesostigmata > Phytoseiidae > Galendromus > Galendromus occidentalis. The sequence continues at coordinate 6,876 of NW_003805207.1, read as the reverse complement.
CTCGAACTTCGGAGAAATAAGGGAAATTGAGGCAGGCCTCTTGAAGACCGCCGTGCCGGATCGACTCGGCGACCCCGGCTTTGAGTCCGAACTCCGAGTCCGAATCGGTGAGATGTAACCGGGGGCTGTTGTCGAGGGAAGATGACTGGGGTGGCACTGGACTTGCCGACCGACTACGCCCGGAGTACGTGATGAAAGTTGAGCACGAGCCGGGACCGCGAGGTCGAGGTGAACGGCTTCGGTGCTCTCTGTCAGGAGAACCGCTAATGGGCACGCAGGTTCAACAGTTTTCTGACACCATGACAAGACTCCCGCAAGTATCGCAGGGGTTCGTGGAAGGAAGAAAAACATAATTATTGATCGGGACTGGTTCTCACGAAAACGTATTTCGTGGAAGGAGCGCGCGCTCCGGTCGATCTCGAGAGTGTCGAGCTGTACCGACTTGTCTCGATCGCCCCCAGATGCCGCTTGGCAGCGCCACTGAAGCCGAAAGAGAGCAAGCCCAGAGGAGCCCTCTCGCTGGGTGCGTGGGAGCGCGAGCGGCCTTCACCGGAGACGTCTGAGAGAACTCTTTCTATTGACGAAATCCACGGATCTACTGTTGGTCTGACAGGTCGATCCGTGACATGTGTATTGCAATCCTAGTCCCGAAATGAGTTGTGCTCCGATCATATTGGGAACGTCCTGCGCTCTGTCTCGTCTTTCCGCTTATCTGTCGAGTTCATGAAGTTTCCCGTTCGAGACTCAATTCTGTTCTTCATTATATCATGGTCGCGTGGTCGGTCCGCAGCTGTACCGCCGACTTGAATGATTGTCTATCTCCTTGAGAAAACGACTGAATATTCTGAATTAAATCCAACGTGCACTCACGACAGAGGCATATTTCTGTGCGGCATGCTTCTCCGAAAATAATCATGATCCAATGAATCGTCGGGCGGATGTCTGAGTCCATGATCTTGAAGAATCACGCCGAGAAAAAGTTACGGGCGGAAGCTTAGCTCAACAGCGGAGCAGGGTCAGGAGAGTACAATTCCAACTCGCCCACCCCGTCTCACGCCGTTGCATATGCGCGGAAGCCCCGAGCGCAATATGAGATAATCAATAAGATGACACTGACAACCAAAACGTGAGTTCTACAGGCAAGCTCGAATGATGGAAAACTGAGAATGATCCAGGAGTCCGGCGACTTGTCCGACTTTTCAATACCGTGGGACTTACTGGAGGCTTCTTTAGGTTGCCGGGGAGACGAAGCTCGGAACTGCTTCCGCTGCTCTGGGTGTATTGTGATCATGGTGGAAGGATGTGCCCGACTCAAACGCAAACGCAGAGAGACTCCTAGGGTTAAGATCTGGTTGTCCAAGAGGTCACGGGTCCGCGCTATCAGTCTCGGAGCCGAATGATCATGACTTACTTATTGTTAGCCAATCCGAGCCAATCAGGGGGGGTGCCCATTGGAGAGGGGCTCATGGGAATTGGATTCCCGGAAGCCTGCTGACTGAGGATCTCGTCATGGACCAGTATCGACGCTCCATTGTCTTGAGAATCCATCCTTCAATAAACCTTGTTCAAACTTTGACCATCCCTGGACGGTGATGCCGTCGGAGACATGCTCATCCGATGACCGGGTTCGACGTCGCATAAGCTACCTACACAATACAGAAACCTCACTATCGCTCTCGCATGTTT
>NW_003805207.1:4202-5160 GCF_000255335.2 Galendromus occidentalis | reverse complement strand
CTTATCCAAGGGGGCTGAGGACCTTGCAAAAGCCTACAGGCCTTACGCCGCGTGTGTTCCAGGGTTAATAAGTGCTTCTTGAGCAGTTTTCTCAACAGTGAACAGTGTGGCCTGGACAGTGGACTCCTGGCGATACGCAGCTCTGGGGGTTTGGAGTTCCATACCTCAGTGAGCGTGACCAGATGGGACAGTTTAAGACGCGCTAATCGTAGAGTTTGAGTACCGTGAATATGAATAGTTTTCTGAAAAGAGGCGCGACTGAAGAGCGAGGAGGAAGGGCGAAGATTCGGACAACTTGAACAGATTCGAGAGAGGAGTTTGAGGTGGAGGCGTCCCAGGAGGAAATACAATACGATATGGAGCTTTCGATAAAAGCTCGAACAACATAGGGTAGGTCCCTGCGAGGGAAACCTAGTCGGCGTATATGAGCAACAGGAGGGGACCCAGTATGGATCCCTGGGGCACTCCGCAGCTTCCTCCAAAACCACTTGACGAGCGGCCGCTCGCAGAGACCGCCATTTGACGGTCAGATAAGCAAGAGGACAGCCATGCCACAGTGGGACAGTCCACCCCGATGGATTCAAAGACACTGGTTCGGTTGTCGTGATCAGGCGGCGGAACGCTTTCGAGAGGTCTGATACATGGAAACGACCGATCAACCCGAAATCCAGCATTCGTGGACAAACTGTTCCCCTCGAGGAGGGCAGTCTCGGTAGACAGACCAGAGCGGAAGCCCTGATGTTGAGGGGATAGCCAGTTTGCTTTGGATCTGGAAAGTTCGTGCTGATAGGGAACTCACTTTTCAAGAAGTTTGGATAGAAGAGGAGTTAGGCTGGTAGGACGATAATTTCCAGGGGTTCTACCGACTCCTGTTACAGATAGGAACGACCTGAGCTTCCTTCGAACATGTCGGGAAGAGGGAGAGGCGAAGGGGTCGATAGATAGGGTCGCGATTGGG
>NW_003805207.1:0-4182 GCF_000255335.2 Galendromus occidentalis | reverse complement strand
CCCTGCTTGGGAAACCTAGTCGGCGTATATAAGCAACAGAATGGGACCCTTCCTGGTGGCCTCCGGAAAGAGCTCGCAATTCAACCTCGAATTGTGCGAGGCGTTACTGTCAGCTGGTATACCTCTACGGAAACTCGACAACCATAAATAAACCATAAAGTTTGTCCATATCGAAACAGATCTTCAGCGATCGCCGTCAGAACTTCACCTCCGATAACTTAAGAATGGTGCTTGTAATACAGTGCAATCAATGAAAAACACGCTGATTTGAATAAAATAAGGAGCATCCTCCGCTCCTTCATTTCGCCTACCGGCATTCATATTTGGATTTTTTTTAGCGCATGAGCGTACGCACTCTACTCCTTGAGAGAGAGCAAATGTACCCAGGCCGAATCAAGGCCGAGTACCTGCTTATTCTTCCGGCAGCAGGGATCGAACCCACGCCGCCTCCCGCGCGAGCGGCGTCGTTGCGGCTATGCACGTTTGCACGAGTAGTGACAAACGCGCTAACCACTCGACCACCCGTCGGTGCTTCGACTTGACAGACACAGTCTTCCATTCCTCGCCGCCTTTTCCATTCCTCCCCGTAAGGTCTTCGAGTGCTCCAGGGTTTTCGCGTAGACTCGACGAGCATAAGTTTACAACCGGGGTGCTCCGATAGACCTTCCTCATCAGGATTGAAGTCGCTATCGTCTTCATCATCGTCGTCATCCTCTCGTTTCTTTGCCTCGCTTTTCACCCTGTGCAAGTAGGCGTCTGGACCGGAATCGTCCTCTTGGTCCGAATCGTACATGACCTCGTTGGCAAAGGTTTCTTCGGCTCCACGCTATTTGTTGCCGATCTTGAGCTTCTTGCTCTTGACAAACTCGTACACTCGACCGTACTCGTCTCTCTCAATCGACGAGAATACATGAGTTATCTTTCCGCAACTGTACTTCGATATCAAAGGATCGGGTCGAACCGCCGGACCGAGCGAAATTCACTGACGAGATCTCCTCGAAACGGACATGAACTGGAGGTTTGTGGACGTACGTGAAGCCCTTTTCGAGCGGGTACAGCAATCCATAGGACGATTTGTAAGTGCACGTGATAGCCGGTGTGCCATTCATGCTCTTGTGGTTTCCAGGCGTTGTGATCTTCCGCTGGACCGCAGCCTTGACGATTCGACCGAGGGTCTCAAAGACGGGTCCACTCATCTCCTTTTCGAGTTTGCCTTCATACTTTAAGGGAGGTAAGCCCTTGGGTGCCTCGCACTGACTATCGGAATGGCGTCTGAGATGGGACCTTGAAATTTGCTTCCGTAGACTTCTCGATCGAAAGTCGCCAGCCGTCGTCAACAGACACTGCATCATCGTGGTAAGCGCCCGCTGCGCGGAAGGGCTTATCGGTGCCAAGGCAGACATATTCCAGTGCGCTATCTTGAGATTGCGGGAGATTTCTCTTCCTTATCTTTGTTGAGTCTACCCGCAGAGAAAGAACGACGGAATGTCTGTTCCTCCTGGGACGTCATAGCACGTCGGACTAGTATCGCGCGAAGCCACTCTGTCCATCAGGATCCCATCAGGAATCACGAGGACAAACCACCAGAGGGAGGTCCCCGCGATTTCCAGCCGCGTGACCAAGCGACCCGGTGACCGGAGAGGCAGCACCCGATCGACCGACTGACTAATCGTAACATTGATCGATCTGGCGATTGATTCCTAAATCGAAGATTGAGAAGTTCACGCACACACTGGCACAGGGTCCAAGCTCCATCACTGCTCGCCAACAGGCAGCACAAGACAATAACTCGAGGCTACGTCCTCGAGTCGAAGGCTCGAGGCGTCCGAGAGACGACTACCGAGTCGAGTAGGCGAAGGCTCATGTCGGAGGAGTCGCCCCCTCGAGAGATTGTCGAACTTGAAATCCAATCGGATAGATATGACTTCGTTCTCTTTCGCGATATACCTCAACCTCGACTAGGTGGGCATGCCAGGGCTATCACTGAAGAGCCGTAGCCCGTGACTGTGATCGCGAGCATGCGCGACCAGGTCCCTCCGGTCGAGCCGGCAAAAATGATCGTCAACAACCTTCAACATCGAAATTAGGCGACTGACATGCTGCCTCTACGAGCGGGACCTCACGATCGGTATGGCCCGCCCGAGAGTCGCTTTTGTAAGCCATCCTCGTGACGTTGCGCTTCCCGGTCCGCCTCCCCTCCTTCACTCTCGTCGGCGCGTCGGAAGGTTTCCTCTGAACCGTGATATCGATAGTAGCGACGAAAATAATTCCTCAACGACGACCGTGATCGAGTCGCCGTGTCCGTTTAACATCTAGCGAGATTGAGTGCTTCCGCTCGAAATTTCGGACAGGTATTATCTCCTGTCTTTTAGCTCTCAGACCTGCCCGATCTCACTCTCTCTCTACCCTTAGGCTCGGACGCTTCGGACCATCGTCAAAAGAGCCGCGGCCCCGTGCACATTCTCCGTCCCCGTCACTGGGGAAGCGCTCGTCTCTCCTTAATTTATACCAGCTGAAGGACTGCTGTCGTCTTATGACGAGCGCAATATTATGGGTTCGGAATTCGGGACATGCTCCAAGGAACTGGTCCGGATTTTCTGACCCATGACGATTTCCATCAGCTGTACGTACCTCAAAAGGTACGGCGGTCGTGCCTTGGCAGAGCTGTACGTATCTATTCATTGTTGAACGCATACTGTCCTGATAAGCAGGGTCATCCAACGGATTCGAATGCCTGTGATGACTCCCCAGCCGCAGGAGAGACTATCGGCCGAAGTAACGGTTACGGGCTGATTGAAGCCTGTCTTCGAAGCCATCCGACAGATCGCTCGGTTCCGTTGATGACTTCTTCTTCATTGTCCCATGAGGGTTCCGTGATTCCTTGAAGTCGAGGGTATGATTTGTCTTCTGGAGCCATCGGAACAAGAGGCTTTCCTCATGCTTCAACGATCCTGGGGTTGGTAATCTAGTCGGGTCGGCGCTGACTCACTTTCCCGACCTTCTTCCTTCTCCTTCTGATTCTGTTTCCACTCATAATGATCAAGCCCTCGCTTCACTTTCTCGCGAATCATAGAGAAGAATTTCAGGATATTCCAAGAATTCGCGGAGGAGTTCGCTAAGTGGGTGAAGGTTTCGAGCGTGGAGTGGTGTGTATTGCAATCCTAGTCCCAAAATGAGTTGTGCTCCGATCATATTGGGAACGTCCTGCGCTCCGTCTCGTTTTTCCGCTTATCTGTCGAGTTCATGAATTTTCTTGTTCGGGTCTCAACTCTGTTCTTCATGATATCAAGGTCGCAAGGTCGGTCCGCTGCTGTACTGCCGACTTGAATGATTGTCTATCTCCTTGAGAAAACGACTGAATATTCTGAATTAAATCCAACGTGCACTCACGACAGAGGCATATTTCCGTGCGGCATGCTTCTCCGAAAATAATCATGATCTAATGAATCGTCGGGCGGATGTCTGAATCCATGATCTTGAAGAATCACGCCGAGAAAAAATTACGGGAGGAAGCTTAGCTCAACACCGGAGCAGGGTCAGGAGAGTACGATTCCAACTCGCCCACCTCGTCTCACGCCGTTGCATATGCGCGGAAGCCCCGAGCGCGAAGGAGACAATCAATAAGATGACACTGACAACCAAAACGTGAGTTCTACAGGCAAGCTCGAATAATGGAAAACTGAGAATGATCCAGGAGTCCGGCGACTTTTCAATACCGTGGAAGTTACCGGAGGCTTCTTGAGGCTGCCGGGGAGACGAAGCTCAAAACTGCTTCCGCTGCTCGGGATGCATTGTGATGTGATCATGGTGGAAGGATGTGCCCGACTCAAACGCAAACGCAGAAAGACTCCTAGGGTTAAGATCTGGTTGTCCAAGAGGTCACGGGTTCTATGGCATCTCCATTCGGAGCAAGCGAGCGCCCGAGGGGAGCCCAGCGACGCCCAGTGAGAGAAACGGAAAAGATGAGAAGAAGAAGAAGCACAAGGTTAAGACCGTTAGAGAACCAGGAATGCGCGAGAAATCCACGAAGAAATCAAGCACGGGAGGTGGAGCTGAAGGGAAGAAACAGAAGAAGAGAGGAGGGAAGAAGGACGCGAACGCACCTAAGAGACCACAGACAGCCTACTCTTGAGGCGAAATTAATAAATATATTAGCAAATGAATGAGAACGATAGACCGATA
>NW_003805206.1:0-5929 GCF_000255335.2 Galendromus occidentalis | reverse complement strand
CAACTGCTTTTGACTGTCCATCACGAGGAGTTTCCACGAATCCCTTGCTCGAGATTCGAGATCCAGCACATTTCGCACGGAAGCCAAGAGACTCTTGGGCACGATTGCCCATCGTGGGGTCACCGCTGAAGGACTTCCACTCTGCTATTTGGAAGTCCCCCACTGAACGCATGCTTTTCCCCGTCAGGGGAGATCGGCAGCCGCTCCGTCGCGCGTCATTCCCGCTATCACTCGCAGCACGTTTCAGGCGCGTCAAATACCCAAAAATATCGGTGGATCATCGGTTTACGCTCTTCGTGGTTCACAACTACCCTTGATAAGAGAAGGAAATAGCCAAAGTAACAAAAAATCATGAAAATATAATTTGCCGGATCCGGAGGCGAACTCGGGCTCACGCCGTCGCATCGGTAAGCAACCACGCCGCGCTGCCCGCGGTGCCACCACCACTGTTACGGCCGGGAGGTCTCAGGGGGAATGGGATCCGGAGGTTGACGATTTTTTCCCCGGCAAGTATTTCGCATCTTCCGAAACCGGTTTCGGGTTTCTGAGCCCTCACCGGTGACCCCCCTGAAAAATTGGTTGCGAACTCGCTCCAGTGACTTTGGCATTTCCCTCGTAAGACCGACCTCCATCTGAACCGGGACTTACAAAAGCGTATGTATGTAGGCACGCATGCCAGGGAGGCGGAGCCTTCCTGCCACCCCGTCTCCTCTATATGAGCAGACTTCTCTCCAATAAAATTCACTGTGGTGTCTCCCCTTCGCGAGACTGTACTCCTGAGTTATCACTCATACTCCATGGGTCAGTACGTTTCCCGTCTCCCGACCGGGGGTGACTTCCAAGGAAGATGAACGAAGGGGGAGCTGTTTACTTGTACCTTCTGGTATTGGTGGTTCGGCAGAATCGGGCTGCGATCTGGTTTCTTTCGGCTAATGCCAAGTGTTCCGGAGATTGAGGATACGTTTGAGCTTGTCACGATCACATCTCATACTCCCCGATTGGCAGATATGCCGGGAGATGGAACAGGCGGATCTGGTCCGAAATTCAATCAATCACAAGGTGTGCGACTCATGGACAGTGGAACGAATTGGACACCGCGGCGGATTTCGGTCAGAGCGCTTCTTGGGGCTGAGCCGAATCGGCTCGAAGCTACGAAGGGCGAGCTTCCAATGACCGATACTAATTACAAAGCTGCCAATGGTGCAGCTAGGCGATAATTCTCAATTCTATCTCTTGATCACCGCATACTTTAAGGCCACGAACACCGACTTGGATGCGAAGTCAGCTAAGGACATATGGTCTGCTCTCGGAAATCGCTTTGGCGGCACGAATTATGCCGCGCAAGGAGCAGCCAAGAAGAAATATAATGACTTCAAATATGTATAATCCATCCAAGACTGTCATGCAGAATGTAGAGGTGCTCTCTTTAGACGGGGAGCCTACAATCCTACACCTGTCCTCGGTGCTCTATGTACCTGGGATGCGCCGCAACCTCGAATCAATGTCCGCCCTAATGACTGACAATTGGGCTATTGTTTCCACTAGGACCGACCTCCATCTGAACCGGGACTTACAAAAGCGTATGTATGTAGGTACGCATGCCACCCCGTCTCCTGTATATAAGGAGACCTCTCTCCAATAAAACTCACTGTGGTGTCTCCCCTTCGCGAGACTGTACTCCTGAGTTATCACTCATGCTCCTTGTGTCAGTACGTTTCCTGTCTTCCGACTTCACGCTCTGACATTTCCGATGCAAGGAAGAGAATGCAGAGTAGAGCATCTCCGAAGGCGCCCGCAGCTCAAACCCGAGTATATTAGCGTTGTCGGACCGCTTACCCGTTCATCATTCATTGTGGTCACATTGTATTTCATAGTTCATTCGGTTCATGCGTTCATACAGCTCCGTTTCTCCTGTGTTACTTGAAAATCTATCGTCATGAAAACATCGCTTGTGGTTCGAGAACGTCTCGAAACAATCTCGTGTTCTTCAATATTCTCAAGTATCACGTAAGTCTTCGGTCTCCGTCACTCAGTCAGTTGGAAGAACTGATAGCTTCCTCGATCATTTGAGACAGCAAGCGGAGCCACGTCTTCATCGACGAGGAAAGCCTGAGCCTGAGCCGCAGGGAGAGAAGGAGGGGGGATCAGGGCGAACCAATGCAGGAATCGATATCCTGTATCCCGAAACCCCCCAGATACATACCTTTCATCCTCCAAACCCGTGTCTTGATGGGAATTCTATGATCACGGCTATGATTACGGCAGAATCACAGAACTCCTGTGATTATGATTATGACTCTAATCATATTCATACTCATGATTTTCAGATATCTGTGATTTTAATCATAATCATAGGTTTGATTATTGATAGGTTTTCTCGGCTATCTAGCCTACTAGCTCTGGCTGCGGCGAGCTCGAATCGATGCTGTGCTTGATACAACTGGGACAACGGCTAATAAAGACGAACACTGCTTGGTGTGAAATACCAAAGGCTCCCCCACTAGTACTGATCTTTATTATGCCTTATATAGTGCTGGAAGGAAAGGGGCAAGTCAGTAACCCGTCCACAGCAATTATGACGGTCACTGAACTTACACTAAGTTACAGAATACTGAAGTCATTGTTCCAGCGTCCGGTCTGGACACCGTGAGTCAACTCATGGTCATTAGAATTTTTCTGGGTAGCTACTTTAGCCCATCAATTATGATTTCCACCAACCCTGCCTCATGGTTCGGAACTGATCTGCCAGGAATGCCGACTTCTCTCGGTCGAAGGACTCCGGGGTCACATCCTGAAGAGGTCGACGGGTAGGCTTACTCATTGTCACTGGCCGACGACGGGAAATTCGGATGCACGGTTAGGCCTGGCTTATGGCGAGCCTCTAGAGTCTTGTTTTTGTTCTTCAAACCGAGTTCTGGCCCGAGCGAGCGTGGTCAGAGATGTGGATTCGTCCTGTTCGTGCTTTGTAGAATCTTCGAGGTTTCGAAGTTCCTGAGAGGATTCAAGTTCGCGCGTTCTCAGCGTCTCAGGTTGTGGAGGTTCAAAGTGTTCCGATGCGTGGGAAAGATCCGATTTCTTCTGCGGCCTCCTGACTCGCAGAAACCTGATGCCGGTGGGATTGAACCGCCGGCGCGATGAGTTCATTAAACTTCTGACAGCATTTGTCTATATCACTGACTGAGTGAGAGTCGGTACGTGTAGCGAGCATGATCAGGGTAGGACGTAATGATACGACCTTACCGTCACGCGAGAGAATGGAAGATCGGAGCGGGATTGAACCGCTCTTCACTGATTAGAGTCTGGCTATGATGCTGTGCGTGGAGTACTTCCAATCTATACTGACTGCAGAAATCAATATGGCGTCGCTCATTGCGCGCACACCGTACAGTCCCCGTCAGCTGATCCCGCTTAGGGAACGGCTGATGCTATCTGTCACTGCTATCTTTGATATGTGCAACAGCAATTCATAGAGGATGGATGCGCTACGGCCTGGCCGCGCGTCATGGTGCCAGACCTTGAATCTCAATGGTGCGCGGTCCCAAAAGAGAAAATGGGCGTTGGTTGAACAAGAAATCCTGCGGAGAGACAACACCAACGTCCTCTGTCGGCAATGACTAATAATTGTCATCATTAGCGAAGACGGAGGCCATATCTCACTCGGAGAACTACTGACGTACATAAACAGTTTTTCCCGAGATCGAGAGCTGTTTCTCAGGGCTTCCCCGCCCCCCTGTGTTGCCAGAGGAGAGTTCTCTCAATGCGGGATCTTCAGTTTTTTTTCTCGAGCGCCCCCTCCCCAATCATCGGAGTTTTCTGTGAAATATATCGGGATGGGACAACTTGGGGTCTGATAGTCAGCATTGAATACACTTTGAATGGCTTCCAGCGGGTAAATTCAATCATCATCGCCCTGCCCAAAATCTGTTTCTAGCTACTACTCCACATTCGGATCTCATGTAATTATCATTGTTCCTCCAAGCTTGCTTCTCTTATATTCCTGGAAGACTGTGGGCGTTATCATCGGAGTGCGGAAGATTCTCCACGAGATCTTCCGCTCGGTCGACCCACTCCTCCCACAGGGTGATGATGGCCTGATCGGTTGGGTCGTCTTCGTCGAAAGTATTGTGCCGTACCGCAGCAGAAATCTAGCCGGAACAAGGAGTTTAGCCAATATGGAGAAGGACGAGAGCTGTTGCGGAGCAGTATTTGACGCTCCATTGATCTACCTCCTCCACCCTTGTACTTCACACGATCGATGAACATTTCTTCGGAGTGATCAATCCGGCATCCAGACGCTCCCAGTTCTCCACAATCGTACGATTGTTCACCCTGGTCGCTCTCGAGGGATCAGAGTGGATATTGGAAACCCCATCGAGTGCAATCAATCGATGATCGGCGTCTACATCTTGAGCTATGCCACAGAAAGTGGCTGGACTATGAATCGAATATAATCTCGATCAGCGGACTTGTAGAACTATAGGAAGCAGGGATCGCCCCCGGAGTCCTCGGGGCTCGGCACGGAACTCACAGAATAAACTCCGAATTGCACCGTGAGCCCCTAGCTCCCGATTGAGGTATGAGTTGCTTTACTCCACTGCGTTGTTAGAGCGACTGGCCGGACCTACGTTCTCGAGCGTTGTAGGCGAATGTAGTCTAGGAACGCCTGGAACTTCAAGAAACGACGGTGTGAGGAGGAAGATTGCTTGGATGCTGTTGATTCTTCTCATGTGGTAGACAATGATGATTCGGAGATTTTATAATTCACAAGACAGATTGGCGATTTATTCTGATGGGACCGCGCCTCACGATGATGTTCAATCATCACTGTCATAACACTGATTGTTTTCTCTAATTTCGTCTGCTATGAACGACGGCGGTTTTTTCTCTAGAGCACCGTCGACATTCCGCCTCGACACCGACAGGGCCCCTCGTCATGAAATTCCGCTTGTACGATTGTACGGCGTACTTCTGTACGCTCGTACGTATGCTTAAGATAGCGTACCATTGTACGATATCTTAAGTATGGGGGGACGCGTACAAGATTAACGCGGGGTAAAGTGCGACAAATATGGAGTCTGTTGACGGGAGATTGTGGACAGCGCTGCCTATGATCTTTGCTGAAGATTCTAGCGGTATCGGGCTATCGCTTCCACTAATTTCAAAGATCAGATTCCCGCCACTCCGGATCTCACTCAGCGGATCATGCATGGATGCCACGAATCATGAATGCATGCCACGGATCATGCATGGATGCCACGGATCATGCATGGATGCCACGGATCATGCATGGATGCCACGGATCATGCATGGATGCCACGGATCATGCATGGATGCCAGGATCATGCATGGATGCCACGGATCATGCATGGATGCCACGGATCATGCATGGATGCCACGGATCATGCATGGATGCCACGGATCATGCATGGATGCCACGGATCATGCATGGATGCCACGGATCATGCATGGATGCCACGGATCATGCATGGATGCCACGGATCATGCATGGATCCCCTTATTCGATCATTCCTATCAATCGCATCACGTCACGCACCACAGACGCCGTAGACGGTTCTCTCGGATCGCAGGCGGATCCCTCGGATCGCAGACGTATCTCTCGGATCGCACGCGGATCACTTAAATGCTGTGGTCTGTCGCAATCCGGGCGTGATCTCATGGGATCCGGGCGTGATCTCATGGGATCCGGGTGTGATCTCATGGGATCCGGGTGTGATCTCATGGGATCCGGGTGTGATCTCAGTGGGATCCGGGTGTGATCTCATGGGATCCGGGTGTGATCTCATGGGATCCGGATCTTTCCCGAGGCTCGTAGAGTGGAGCGTCATGGCGATTGCACATCGTGGGCTCGTGGGCTGAGCTTGAGATAGAAAAGCCTGCGCTAGAACCGTGGGCGAGGATCAGTGTCACG
>NW_003805205.1:27935-49071 GCF_000255335.2 Galendromus occidentalis | reverse complement strand
TACGTATTTGTAGCATCGATAGTTAAGATAGCGCAGCTCACATGCACGTACGGAAGACGAAGGAGAGGATACACCAAAACAATAAAGTAAGCCTGACATGCAGGCAAGCCCCAGTTGCGGGTTGGTCGAACCGAGCCCAGTGTGCTTCTCTGTTGGATGTTACAAATTGGCGCAGTCGTCATGGATGCAGTACCCCCACCTCCGTTTCTGGCGGAACCAGGAGAGCCACAGATTCCTTTCGACGAGTGGTATCAAGTGTTTTTGGCGTATCTGCTGGCGAAGGACGGAGAGAACTTCTCCGATCTGAGGAAGAAGGCCACCTTGCTCAACGCTCTCGGATTGGAGGGCCAACGACAGTTTCACGCATCGAAAAACGCCCCGTTGAGCCATCCCGTGAGCGCGGAGAGTCAGCAGCCCGAATACGACGACACAGTGCAGCGGTTAAGAGACCGATTCTGCAAGAGGAAATCGAAAGTCGTCTGTCGGTGCGAGTTTTTCTCGAGAATACAGCACGAGGGCGAATCGGTGGCAACGTTCGTGACAAATCTCAGAAGGCTGGCTGCTAGGGCCGACTTCCGGCATTATACCGAAAATCAGGCGGTGCTGGACCAGCTCATAGCACGAACATCAAACAGCGAAATCAGAGAGCGGTTGCTGCTGGAAGGTGACAATCTCGGATTGGAGGACGCCGTGCAAATGGCCGTCCGGCTCGAGGCGGCTGATGTGGAGGCGCGGCGCTTGGCGGCGACCGTTCAGATAAGCGCACAGGTGGCCACGGCCTTGCGAGACCCTAATGCTATCAACGCGATAGGAAGGACCCCAAATACGCGTCAAGAGTCCCGCATGTCATCACAGCGCAAACGGAGCCAAAGCCGGGCGCCACCCGCGAGGCCTAAATGTTGGAACTGCGGCGTCGAGGGTCACTTCGCGAAGGAATGTCGGCGTCGTGGAATACGTGCGATCGAAGAAGATACAGAAGCCGGATGCGAGGAGTCGGAGATTCAACAGACAGGTATATCAGCATCAGTGTATTCTGTAGGAGGAGACCATCAGCCTATAATGTGTAGAATTCGAGTGGATGGGTCACACATAGATTTCATGATTGACTCGGGAGCTCAGGTCTCGGTTTTGAATGAATTCACGTACAAAACCTACCTCAGGGAAACACCTCTGAAACAAACGAATCGAAAGATATGGGCGTACAATAGAAAAATCATTGAAACGGTGGGAGTGACAGAGGCTTCGGTCGATTATGAGGGACGTAGCGTGAGAGGACTATTCTTCGTAGCACGGAGCGGGGCTAACGTCCTCGGAGTTGATATAATGCGGAAATCGGGAATGACGATCAACGTGCGAGAGGGGACCTGCCACGTCGCATCGTTGAGGGAACTAGATTTTGAGTCAGAATTTCCGGAGGTCTTTGATGACGGACCGAGCAACGTCAGACATTTCTGCCATAAAGTTAGGGTTCGGCCAGAGGTAACGCCAAAGCAACAGAGATGCCGCCGGCTGCCGTTCGCGATACGAGAAAGAGTGAGAGCGGTCATCGATCGACTAGAACAAGAGGGGGTAATTGAACGTATTCAGGCGTCAGAGTGGGTTTCCCCGATCGTGGTTGCCGAGAAGAAAAACGGCGATGTTCGGTTGTGCGTGGACCTTAGGGAGGTAAATAAAGCGGTGGTCCAGGACGCGTTTCCCTTGCCACATATTGAGGATCTCATGCAGCGACTGGCAAAAGGCCGAGTTTTTTCGAAAATCGATTTGAGGTCGGCATATCATCAGATCCCATTGCATGAATCATCGAGAGATCTCACGGCGTTTGTATCACCGTGGGGGCTATTCAGATACACGCGCGTCTGTTTCGGGTTGGCTTCGGCCCCGGCAGCGTTCCAGGCATTCATGGAAGAAACCTTGAAAGACTTGGAGGGAGTTATCTGCTACTTGGACGATGTTTTGGTCGTTGGCGAAACGAGGCAGGTTCACGATGAAAGGGTACGAGGGCTCCTCAGGACCCTTAGCGAAAGGGGTTTGAAGGTGAACAACAAGTGTGTGTTTGGAGTGGAGGAGACGGAGTTCCTGGGCCATGTTGTGAGTTCTAAGGGGGTGAAACCATTGCCGGACAACGTTAAAGCAATAGAGAATGTGCCGGAGCCAAAGAATGTCTCTCAATTGCGCTCCTTCCTGGGCATGGCGGGGTTCTATCTCAAATGTGTCCCCCGCTACGCAGAATTGGTGGAACCGCTCAGAGAATTGCTTCGGAAAGAAGTGAAATTCGACTGGCGGGAGAAACAACGATTAGCGTTCCGTGCCGTCAAGGGAGCAATAGCGGAGGCAGCGCCGCTGCGCGTGTTCGACCCAGCGTTACCACTGGTGCTGACCACCGACGCCTCGGATTATGGCTTGGGGGCGGTGTTGCAGCAGCGGGTCAACGGCAAGCTAGAACCACTGGCGTACGCATCCTGCTCGCTGTCAGAAACTCAACGCAGGTACTCCACTAGTGACAAAGAGGCCTTGGCGTGCGTATGGGCGATAGAGAAATGGCATGTATACCTCTGGGGGAGACGTTTTACGCTAAAGACAGACCACAGGGCGCTGGTTTCGCTCTTCGGAACGAAGGGAGCAGACCGTAGGTCGATACGGTTGGCGCGGTGGGCGGAGAGGCTGGGAGCGTACGCTTTCGACGTTGAGTACAAGCCGGGAGCCGAGAACGTGATTGCGGACGCATTGTCGAGACTACCAGAGGCACGAGGGAGGGGGCGGTGGAGGTAGATGACGACGGCGAGGTAATCGTAGCACAGATGGCGGGCGTTCTGGCTCCATTGACGCTGGACGAAGTTCGTCTAGAAACGTCGCGGGACGAGACGTTGGCAGAGGTTGTCCGGATAATCGCAACGAAATTCGGAATTGAGAAACTAACCGGAGACCTGCGCTCTTTCCAGTCTATCCATGAACAATTGAGTGTCGTTGATGGAATTCTCATGAGAGGAGAGAAAGTTGTGCTGCCGACAGGCTTGAGAGAGAGAATAATACAAGCGGCTCACGGGACGAGTCATCAGGGAATGGCTCGAACAAAAAGGCGGTTCGAGACTGGTATTGGTGGCCACGAATGGACGCGGGGGTGGAACACCTTGTACAGTTATGCGAGATTTGTGGCTCGCATGACAAGTCGGCTAGAACAGAGAGACCGTTGGCACAGGTTGTGCCGCCGCCCACAGGTCCGTGGGAGAAGATCGGTATCGATGTTCGAGGCCCTCATTATAGGTTACCACCCCCGTTTCGCTATGCAGTGGTAGTAGTAGATTACTTCTCGAAATGGCCAGTTGTCCGATTCATGTCAGAGGCGACCTCAGAAAAAAATTGTTCTGTTCTTGAGGAATGTCTTCACGCGCGAAGGAACCCCGAAAGAGATAGTGTCGGACAACGGACCTCAATTTGTGAGCCGAACGTTTGACTTGTTCATGAAGCAGCATAATATTGTACACTGTAGAACAGCGGTATATAACCCTCAGGCCAACGGACTCGTCGAGAGATTTAATCGAGTCCTAGGCGACATGTTAAAAACAGCGGAACTCATGTCAATGAATAAGAATAATTTAGATATTGTGATACAAGAAATGTTGGCCGA
Source organism: Galendromus occidentalis (assembly GCF_000255335.2). Taxonomy (NCBI): domain Eukaryota; kingdom Metazoa; phylum Arthropoda; class Arachnida; order Mesostigmata; family Phytoseiidae; genus Galendromus; species Galendromus occidentalis. The sequence goes on along the minus strand of NW_003805205.1, from coordinate 45,446 downwards.
CTACAGGAATACACCTCATCCCACTACCGGCGAGTCACCGTCGGTACTGCTGCACAGCCGGGCAATGAGATCCGGAGTTCAAATCACAGACTTCCATGAACTACGCAGAATTAAGCCGTCAGGAGAGATCAAATCACGCATCGAAGAAAACCAAAGGAGAAGACTCGAAAAGGAAAACGAAGTCGGTCATCGGTCAGGTACACGGGTGCGAGAGGGTGACAAAGTGCGGATAAAGAAACCAGGAATTGTAACGAAGGGTGCGTGGCGATTCTCAGCACCCGTCAGAGTGGACCGTCAGGTGGGGCAGTCCACATTCCGAATGTCAGACGGAAGGACATGGAACGCGAGATCCCTGGCGGCGGTCCCAAAGAGTGATGCGGCAACCGGGAACCCTAGGTATCCGAACCGAGTGCGCAAAGCACCGGAGTTTTTCGGTAGATCTGTGCTGAAGCGTCGGAGTTGAAAGCTTTCGGGGAAGGGAAGTATGTAGCATCGATAGTTAAGATAGCGCAGCTCACATGCACGTACGGAAGACGAAGGAGAGGATACACCAAAACAATAAAGTAAGCCTGACATGCAGGCAAGCCCCAGTTGCGGGTTGGTCGAACCGAGCCCAGTGTGCTTCTCTGTTGGATGTTACAGAACTGTTCCACCGAGAAGGATTGCCAAAGACCGTGGTGAGTGATAATGGTGTTCAGTTTACAAGTCATGAATTCTCGAGATTTTTGAAGCAACATGGCATAGCACATGTGAGAACGCCGAATTATCACCCCATCGCAAATGGATTGGTTGAACGGTTCAACAGAACGCTGGGGACGATGTTGGCGGCCGCGAAAGCACAAGGGGGAGATCTCAGAAACAGGCTGGTCGAAATGCTGGGAGCTTACAACGCGTCTCCTCATGCAACGACAGGTCGATCGCCCCATGAGTTGCTGCATGGTCGTCGTATGTATACGAAGTTGTCGGTGGAAGTTCCGGATGACGCCGATGTCAAGCCTCATGTCGACGGGGAAGAACTTCGTAATCGAGTGATGAAGAAACAGGCCTACCAGAAGGACTACGCTGACAGGCGGAGAGCGTCCAAAGATAGCGACTTCAGTAAGGGAAGCCAGGTGCGCGTGCGACAACCGAAAACGGCTAAGGGAGAGAATAAGTATAGTCCACCAATGGAGATAATGGAGAAGGTTGGACGAGATACGTGTGTCTTGGAAGACGGAAAGGTATGGCATGCCAACCGGTTAGTCGGAGCCGGGGGACCCGAAGTCGCGTCGCCGCATATGGAAGGCCAGATATCGAAGGCGCCAGAGAACGGAAAACTGGACATTAAGGCGGAGGAAGAGACGGCAGGTGTGGGGCCAAAGGAAGATGAGCGGCAATTTCTTGTGGGAGGTGAGGGACAACGGGTGAAGAGCGAGGCAGAATCAGTTAGTCCAAACATGTCTATGAGGGCGATGCAAGAGTCACTACGAGACATCGAGGAGAGTATGGCGGAACAACGAAACTCAGAGGACAGCGCGATGGAAACATCCGCCTGGCCGGCGGAGGACCGGAAGCGAAGTAGAGCGCAGGCTGATACAACTCAATTGCTAACACCCGGCGCCCGTCGACACAGAACAGCGGAAGATGACTCATCAGACGAAGGACCCGTACGGACCAGACGACCGCCATCGTGGACGGAAGGGTATCTCATGGACTTGTCAAACCTCACGGATATGCTAGATGATGATCCATCGGAATGACTCGGGGAATGGGCGATAAAAAGCAAGGGAGGGAGAATGTGGTATCTAGCGATTAGATAGCGGAGTCGACTGATAAACGTGCACGTAGGTACATGTATGTTGGAGACCGCTAGAATAAACAGAGAGACTTGTTGTTGGGCTAGGCCCAAAGGAACACCGGTCCCCTCCTTTAAAGTGGAACTTTAGACAGGTATCGGCCGATACTACAGTTTTTTTAAAAGGAACATCGCAACGAGCTGCGTGAAATCCGAGTATCTCCGCGTCCGAGAAGTTTTGAAGGAGAACATACTGCAACTCGAGGACACGGCAGTCTTCTCCGTCGCCGCGGACGAATGGACTCACAAGGGGAAGGTATTCCTCGGAGTTATCGTGGGTTGCTCGCGAGAGATTCCGGCTTTGCAGAGGAAGAGTGTTGAAATTATTGTCAGAGTTGACGACGGTACAGCGAAAGGACTTCTCAAGGCTAAGGAGACAGCGATCGCGACTGCGGGGCTCAGTCTGAGCGATATAACTGCCCTGACCACAGACGGTGAGTATGCTTCCATGCCGGTATCATTAATGTATTTACGCATGGTTATGAACTATGAGTCATAATCACGAATAATATTCAGCCCATCTCTGACTCTGAGAAAAAAAATGGCCGATGGGACTTTTTTGTCGCCGGATGACTCCTCGATTATGGATTTCGCGAGCAAGTAATGACTTTCCTCCCATTGGAGGTGGGCAATCGCAGCCAACGCTTTCCCCGATAGCGATTTACGGAGAAGATTCAACTTCTCAATGGTTGGTGCCGGCGTCTGTGGTCCACGAATACCGAAAATAAGTGTTGCCATTCCCGGAATTTTTTCGGATCGCCCGTGACTTTCAGTTTCGGCGCTTCTCGGGCATTTCTGCCGAGAAAGAAAGGTGCCGCCAGGAGTATGTTGTGAGTGCTAGCCACTGCTTGAGCTGTTGGCTGTTGCCGGGACTGGCTGAGCGGCTGGCCGCTCTGAATTGAGTTTTCCACGATCTGCGATTGCTGAGATGAGATCTCCGTCGTCGAAGACTCGTCGGATGACGTAGTCTCCTGTTCTTGATCGAGACCTGCCGGCAGACTTCCCGTGTGTAAAAAACCCCTGATGTCGTCTCCCCGACTGGGCAGGTTCGGGCGGGACCCGGTCATAGGGGGTCCTCTCGAGCGCCGAGGCTGCTGCTGAAGTTCCCGAGGAATTGAGCTGGGACGCTGCGGGTTGGTAGTAGTCGATAAGGTCGGCGATGTCCTCGATTACATCGTCGTGAATCATGAGCTCCGCCTGAGGGTCTGGGTAGCTCCGATTCAGTCCTAGCTGTGCGGATGAGACATCCAAGCTCAGAGAATTTTGATGTGGATATGCCCGCTTCCCCGCTCGGCGATTCTACGATGAAGTAATCTGAGCCTTCAACGACGCTGCGGCGCCGCGGAATCAATTGCAGAGGACCTGAAATTTATTTCATCCCGAGAGGCGATGTCCGTCCTATCTCAAACCCTCCTAGGGAATCCCGCTCATCGATTCGGTCTGTTCTAGGTGATACTGAATAATGTAGTGTATGCCCGCCTTCGTCCCGATACCCTACGAGCGAGCCTGTGTCGCCTCATGAGGCAAGATGATGGGCTCCTTTCGGTATTATTTCAACTCTCTGATCCGAGCCCTGATTCCAATTCACTTACATCTATCCATTCATTTAGCGTCTGACCATTCCAGCCTGCCGCGGGAAAGCCGCGCATCGAGAGGTGATCCTGCATTCCCGTGAGAATGGCCTTCTGATATCGGCGCCGTCACGAACTTCATTCAGACGAATTTCAATAATTCGAAAAATTCGGGTGGATCCAAGATTGATATTTCGTTTTTCGCGAACAGAGCCACGCGGCGCAGATCTCAGTCAAACACAGACTGTATGAAAATCCGATCGATAGAACTGAGAAGGGGCTGAGTGAGAACTTCTTCGCCAATTAAGCTGGGGGACGAGATTTCGGAATACGACCCACGAATTCCTGAGGGGTGGCGCGCTCGAAGTTCTCGCGTCTCGAGAGGACCCATGGGCTTAATTGATCGGAGGGGTGGCGGCGAAAGAATTCTCCTCACCCAAGTTCCGAAGCCGGATTCCGCATTGAAACACTCTCGAGTATCACTATTTAAGAACAGTCTCGCAAACCCAGACTTCATTCGCTGTCCCGGTGCTCGAGATCTAAGGTCGTTTGCTCCAAGTCAACTCGGAGGTTCTACATAAAGTCGGTGTGCTACACAAAGGGTGTTCAGTTTGCGTAATTCTGCTGTCGTTGAAGCGTGCGCTCTACTTTCTCCGGATGTTCTGTTCGAGGCTCCTGCTTCCGGGACCGACAGCAGGACAATAGAGTCCAGCAGACAAACGAGCCTAAAAGTCAAGAGCTCCCCTGAGGAAGGATCCTCTGACCGACCTACGGCTCGACACGAAATTCAATTTCGACAATTCCTTGCCATTTGAGTTCTGCATTGCGGAACCGGAACGAATACACGTTCTATCAGTCATCGGAACCAGTGGCCGACCAGGAAGTTACGACGAAAGCGCATCGCTTTCTCTGGAGATCGTTCACAATCGTCATCAAGCTGCGCCAATCCCACCCCTCCGAAGAAATGGCGATTTCGAGGAATATGGAGTCAGCACAGGGTCAAGCTCACGGTGCGGAAGGAGCTCGAGATCTTAAGAGAAAACTCCGTGAAACCGTTGACGACTTCGTGAGGAGTCACGAAGCAGCAACTGTGGAGACCGGGATTCCTCTCGACGACGAGTCAATCCAGATGGCCCTGCGGTATCTGGCTCTGTTCCCTACGGAGGAAATAGACATCAATTCCTTCCCCGTGGAATACAAATTATTCCTGAACATCTACGGGGGCGTACGCCTCCCGCATTTCGAAGTGTGCGGATCCCGATATCGTCGCCGCAAGGGCGAATCAGACGCCGATCATCTGGTGGCCTTGCAACGAAATTACGAGAATCTCTGCGGACTGACGGACGCCGCAGGTGCCGCTGTGAAGTCGTATTGGTTCATAGCCAAAGTTCAGGTTGGATGCAATTATCTGCATTTCTACCTCGATCTTTCCGAGAGAACAGAGGACGTGTCTACTCCTCAGATGCCTACGGTGTGAGTAGGCCGTATGCCGACAACTTTATCGCTTTCTTGGAGAGATTCTTCGCGGACTTCAATCAATTCCATCGATTGAACGGAGATATCATCGAGAAAAAGACCTTCCGATCCCGAGTGAGCCGGAGGAAATCATCACCGAAGATGACTGCACCAACGTTTCCCTTGCGGAAGCGTCGATTCCGGAGCCATCGGAACCAGATCTCAGACCGGCTCCGGCGAGAGGTTTGCGCATCGTCTTCAAGGAGTTCGTGGATCCGGAAGAGGAGGAGTTTTTGCGCGAGTTGGAAGAATGTGACAATCCCAACATAGATGACATGTTGGCCTCAGACGATGAGGACGATCAATACGAAGATTGGGAATAGAATACTCAGGCTCTTAGCCCCAGCGTGATGGCCGCATTGTTCATCAAATCAGCTCGAATTCAATAAATCAAACTTTGTCAGAGAAAAAAAACGGAGGCTTAATTCTTTGGGGAGCATTTCAGCGGGTAGGGTTCAGAGCCCCTCTGAATCTTGAAAGCCGGAATTCACTAGTGGATGGGCAGACGCCAGCTCGGCAGCGGGCTTCCGAGTATCTCGAATAGCACTCGTTCGGGAGGCTTGAGTGGAATCTGTCTTCTTCCAGCATTTTCTCTCAGGCTTCACCTTTCACACCTTTCGCTCAGCCACATCAGTCGGGCCTTCTCGAAAATAGACAGTTTCTCTCCCAGACGGCGGGTCGTCATGATCCCATGTTGGTACCGACGGGAGAGATGGAACCGGAACTCTGATCTATCGACATAATCTTTAGAGTATCTCGCTCCCGTGTAGAAAGGTATCCGACGAAGCTTCAATTGCGAAAATCTACCGAAGCTTCTATTGTGACCTGTAAACATCCTTGGCATGTGTTCGGCCGAGTCCAGGATCGCTGAATTAGCCTGAATCGCGGCTCGATACAGGGATGATAGTGGACTTAATGTGGTTTGCCGACCAACGAGTCAGATAGTTTCGAGTCATATACAGTAAAAGCTCGTTACTACGAACACGAAGGGACCGACGAAACTGGTTCGTTGTACCGAAGTTTCGCTGAAACGAATGCAACTCAACACCATCCCTATGGCGAGCTGGCCAGAGCAGGAGAAATTCCTTGTTCGTTGTACCGAGAAATTCGTTGTAATGGGGGTCGTTATAACGAGCTTTTACTGTATTGAGGCCTCATCTTGGAGCATACGCTGACCCTCGGGTGGTATCTCGCCACACCGACGGGTGGTCGACAAGGTTTGCTCGTTCGTCACTTCTCGTGCAAACGTGCGTTTCACTTCGTGGAATGCCGCAACGACGCCGCTCGTGCGGAAGTTAGCGTGGGTTCGATCCCTGTTGCCGGAAAAATATGCAGGTACTCGGCTTTGATCCTCCTGGATACATTTGCTCTATGTATCCGTCCTCGGAAGCAATGTGAACAACAGTACCCGGGACGCTAAACCTTGGGAAAAATTATAAGTATTAACCCTCGCCACACATCACAACCTCGTCCGCAGATCCGGTCTGGAGCTTTTTCGAGCCTAGTGCCGTCGACGACGTGCAGCAGTGTAAAAGCTGCCCCGCCAAGATAAAAACGGCCAATCAAAGTAAGAGCGGCCTCGTAAAGAACGTGGCGATGCACAAGAAATCGAGGAACCTGAGAAGAGCCGAAGAAATGAAAGCTTGAATCGTAGGTACAATGGTCACTGTGCTGAACATGCCATTGCGTGTGTTCAGCACGTTCGTGATCCGCAAACTATTCTTGCTCGCTAACCTGGGACCAATGAGTGAGTCCATCGCCCGAAGAATTACTGATTCTGAAGCGGAGTGAGTACCATACGCTTCACTGTCTCCCCGCGCTTGATTTGACTTCGTTCGTAGTCCGCTACGAAAACAGACCCCGAGTATGCCTCCTGTCAGCAGGCTGATACAAACCTCACATGGGAAGACATCGAATGGACGCCAGGCGCACCGGTCCTCCTTTGCGACGTCTCAACAGGCAACCCACGGCCGTGGCTACCCTCCAGCTGGCGTCGCCGAGTGTTCGATCTACTACATGGCGTATCGCATCCAGGAGCCAATGCCTCGATTAGGCTGATTGCAAGACGCTTCATTTGGCGCGGACTTGCGAGAGAGATACGGCAATGGGCAAGGACGTGCGTCGCGTGCCAGCAGGCCAAGATACACCGCCACATTGAGAGCGATTTCGGCAAATTCCGACTGCCTCCGACGCGCTTCGATCATGTCCACGTCGAAAAAGTCGGGCCGCTTCCTTACTCCAACGGTTACCAATACCTCTTCACCGTCGTTGACAGGTATACCAGGTGGCCTGAGGCTACGCCCTTGCGAGAGATATCCGCCGAAGCCTGCGCTCGGGCCTTCCTGAACACGTGGGTTGCACGCTTCGGTGTTCCATCACTTCAGACCGGGGCGGGCAATTCGTCTCTCACATTTGGACACACCTCGCAGAAGCTCTCGGCGTTGAATTACATCGGACGACGGCTCTCCATGCTCAAGCAAACGGAATGGTAGAGCGCATGCACCGGCAATTAAAGGCCTCCCTGAAAGCACGACTTGCAACATCAACTTGGGTCAAGGAACTCCCCTGGGTGTTACTCGGTATGCGCACGGTGCCCAAAGAGGATCTGGGATGTTCGAGTGCCGAGCTCGTATACGGTGCATCGCTTCGACTTCCTGGTGAATTCATACAGGAAAAAGCATCCGAGATCCCGGAGCAACGCCTACATCAGCTGAGAGATCGCCTCGACGCCTTCATGCCGGTTCCTCCGCAGTGGCAGAACGGAACCGACGCCGGAGGCATCCCCGCTCCGCTCGAGGCCGCTAAGTACGTTTTCGTGCGGGTTGACGCCGTCAAAACGCCGCTGTCTCGTCGCTACGAGGGACCCTTCCGCGTCCTGGATACGGGCCCGAAAACCTTCAAGCTGGGCCTGGATGGCCGAGAGGATCACGTGACCGTGGACCGTCTCAAGCGCGCCAACCTGGAAGAGACAGAAAATCTCGACGCGACGCCGTCACCGATACCCCCGCTTCCTCCCAGGAGATCCAGCCGGGACACGCGCCCTCCTAGGCACCTTCAAGATTTCGTGACGGCGGTCACTGACCGCCGTGTTGACGGCAACACTGGGGGGGAGGTGTGTAGTGAGAACGACGATGTGTAATAAACATTCGGCTATCCGCCATTGACTCTGCTAGACGTATTCTCAGTGTCATAGTGGTGAATCACTGGTGATCTCCCACAACCCTCCCGGCGCTCCTCGAAGGTCTGGCACCGGTTACCGATTTCCCCCCTTTCGACCATGAGAAACCCAAGAAATGGATCAAAAGATTGGAAATGGATGCATGCATGAAGGGCTGGCCCGAACAGAGACTCCTTCGTATAGCATACCGCGTTATGGATGACGATACCAAATCCTGGTTCGTGACGGAAGTGGGCCCTCGCTCCAACTGGGAAAACTTCAAACAGAAGTTCTTCGCCCGCTTCCCGAAAGGAAAAAGACCGAACCCCTCAGAATACTACAATCGTAAACGACAACCGAACGAGACCTTCACTACTTTCATTCGGAAGAAACAATCACTTCTCAGAGAACTGAAGATGTCCTCTTGTACACATCGAAACTAATAATCAAGGATCGGACAACTGGAGACGAAGAAGTCCTTACTGCGCTGCATCGGAAATGCAGAATATCGTGGATGAGGAAGCGTGGTCTGCTTTTACCCGCGTCTTGGTCGAACACGAGTTCCCCGTCGAGCAGCGTAGTGAGAATCTGCTTCGAGGTGCTCCCCGAGTGGGGGAAAGTCAAGCCGGAAACTCGGTAGGCTTCGTTCCGCTTGCCAAGAGGTACACGACGCCTGGATTCGTAATCAGCAGCAGGCAGCGGAGACCTTCCGATCCCCAGGTGACCTTGTAGGTCGCTCCTGAGAGTTTCGGCAAAGTCTCTCGGCTCAGGCGCGAGTGGGGAGTGCCTGGGAATCCCGGCTCTCGGTGACCACACAGCTGGGCTGCGAACTTTCGGACCCATTCAGGATCAGGCGCTGGAGTAACGCCCGGAATCCGAGTAATCAATCGCTGCGAACTGCTCCAGAAACCGTCCGGCTCCGGTAGCCGAGGGAGAACATCCGTGGCGTCAAGTCCGTCGACGCTTCCTAGTCGGGTTAAACAGGAGTCGACGCAGTTTCGTTCGCAGATGCCGGGTTCTCTGGCTTTCCTCACCGCGGTGGTCGCGGCTTCCGAATCCCAGCCCTTCTTGCCGACCAGGAATCCGCCGATCAGAGATCCAATCTGGTCGGAAACCCCCCCTGAGCAGTTCTCTCTGATCGAGTCCACGGGATGTGACGCGCGGAATTTCGCACAGAACTATGAAGTATCAGATGGCTCTCGTTTACTTGGATGATATCATCATATATTCCAAAGACTTCGAATCTCACCTCACCGATCTAAGGAAAGTTCTTTCGGCCGTTCAGCGAAGAGGACTTAAACTAAAAGCCAAGAAGTGTTTATTTGCGACGTCAGAGGTAACCTACTTGGGACATAAAGCTTCACCACAAGGTATCGCACCTGATCCGGAAAAAGTCAGTGCGGTAGCCAAAGTGTGCCCTCCTACAAACGTGAAAGAATTAAGGAGGACTTCCTTCCTACTACCGACGTTTCATAAAGAATTTCGCTGGACTTGCGGCGCCACTATATGAATCGTTAACTGAGACTCCGTTCGAGTGGGGAGAGTCAAAGCAGAGCGTATTCCGACAAATCAAAGAGCGTATCATGGCAGAACCTAATCTACGTCATTTTCAAGATGGATTGGAGACGTTGCTTCAAACTGATGCCAGTGGAACCGGAGCAAGACAATTCGGCGCGGACGATCGGCGCCGGATAATTCGGCGCCGAGGACGATTCGGCGTTGGATAATTCGGCGCCGAGTCAGAAGGTATTCAAACCGGGAAACTATGGAAGTCAGCGATGTCAAAGATGAATTGATCGGAGGAAGAAGGACAAGTCGATCTCGGGTCAAACTGAGCACAAATGCCCCGACTTCAGGCATTCAGAGGTGCGCTCGACAAAAGGCGCGAGATTGAACGATGCAACTTTTTTCTTCATATTCTTCACCAAGTGAAAGAGACAACCATGGACTTCAGCGGTCGGGAAAACCGCCTTGAAAGCGTTTATGAGACCCATTTCGAAGTCCATGGCGATTGACGAAATATTGAGAGCCGGGAAGGCTTCCATGATGAGGTCGAGCATTTGACGATACGACTCTTCCGACTTGTCTGGAAGCAGCCCGTAGCACAAGGGAATGGCGTACCCTCCACGATCGGCGAGGATCACGAATAATTGCTCGAATTGTCCCGGAGCTAGACTGAAAGTCCCATCGACGTGAATTCGCTGTGCGTCAGCCACCCACTCAGCAGCCGACTCTCGACCGAAGATCGGACTTCGCTTCTCATCCCCGACGCCAGAGTCGCCCAGGAGGAAGCGTTCTGAAGCTCCTGGCTCGCACTGATACATGGTGTAGGCCTCTGGTACAATAATTATAGAAGCTCGGTCAGTCGGACAAGCGGGCGCTTGAGAGTTCTCGCCGCGCATTCTATTAATTCTCCGTTTGATAGAATCGTGCTTCGGAAGACATCCCCGGCCAGCAACGGTTAAGCTCGCCGCAAGATTATTCAGCAGCTGGGAAGGAGCTTCTTGAGTTGAGAGTGCTCGACGCTTGAGCTCGGAGTTGCCAGCAGCGACCTCAACATATGCAGCATCGGCTGGATCGCTGTGTTCCCCGACGACTTTCACAACCTCGTCAGTCCCCACAGCCGTGTGCAGTCGGGCCCTGCATTTGTCTTTGAACTCACATCGCCAGAACTGTAAGATGCCGATGGAGTTCCTCTTGTCCTGAGTGTACATACGTCCACGGAAGGCCAACTTCAGCTTTCCACGCTCTGTTTGCATGATCTGAGATGCTTCGAAGTTAGAAGGAGCTTCCATCGCAAGGAGTCTACGAGCAGAGCTTGAGGATTAAGGGAAATTTCACAAAGGCGAAGAAAGCGGTCGAGTGAGTTTGCTCTCTGGAAGCGAGTGTTTATTTTCGTCCCTGGAAACCCTCAGCGTTTATTTTTTGTTATCTGACGTGAGAAGCAAGGGAACCGAGGCTTCGACACGCATCTGGAGTTGAAGCCGCCTGGAATAGACACATACGCGGTTCCGGCTGTATCGTCGGGAATGAATGAACTGGAATCCTGAGCAATATTCTCGAACAGCCGATGACCCAATCCCCCTGAATATACGCCCAATCGATTCGTTGAGTCCTGCGGGAATTCTTGCGATCCGATCGCGCTCGCCGTCGACTTGCGTAGAAGCGCACGATTCTCGATATCGTGTATCGCGCGTCTCTCGACGACGCGACGGCGACGTCGCACGTGCGAGTGCATCCACCGCCGCTGAACGAGGGGCGGCGTAGTTATACATAGGTATATCGGAGTCTATGAGTTTAAACTCCCCCTGAGCTTGGGATCAAGGGGACTTTCTCAGCCTTAATTGTTTCCCAGCTTCAGAACCTATAGCGCCAAATCGTCCGGCGCCGAATCATCCCTGGCGCCGAATTGTCCGGCGCCGAACTATCCGCGCCGAATTTTCCAGCGCCGAATTGTCCGGCGCCGAATCGTCATGTACCGAGTGGAACGGGATTAGGGGCAGCATTGGTTCAGGTAGAGGACGGACAAGAGAGAGTCGTAGCCTCTCAAGAGAGAGTCAATCCAGTTGTACAGAAGAACCCCGACGTCGCAGGAATTCGGTCAATCGCGGACGTTCTGCGGGGAAGGCGGTTAGCACAAGGCTTGGGGTCTTATACTCCGTCAGAACTCGCGTGTTTTCGCTTCGCGCCGATAACGTCCACTGATGTAGAAAGGAGCTTCTCGATTCTGAAATACACCTTGAATGATCGACGCCAATGCCTGACATTCGATAATCTGAAGATGATGCTTGTCATATATTGCAATTCGCATCTCGAATGATGCTTGTCGGGCACACCTCGAATAAATATCTAGTTTATCCTTCTTCTCTCGCATTGCTTTACATCCTAGTCCCTACACTCATATCCAAATCGCAAGCTCTGTTAGCATCATTTTAGGAGAAATCAGTCCAAACGACGTATTCACGACGAGGCAGTCTCCCTACGATTCGAATGATCGAATGGGGATTTATCGAGCTTATCGTGCCTCCTCACGTCCCCCCGCCTGATGATTAAATTGCTAATTCTGCTATTTTTGAGCGCTCATTCTGCTTATTTTGAGAGCTTATCTTGCTATTTTTCAGCGCTTATTTTGCTTATTCATTAATGCTCGAGCCCACGGCTCTAATCATTATAAACTACGCACAGGAGTCAGTCGGTGTCTAGCATCTGCAGCACGAGGCAGTGTCTTCACTCAGGGCCCCGATCAAAGATTTTTGATTAGATATTTGTCTCGCGATGGACAATTCGGCTACCCAATTGAAGAGCTTCCAAATGGCAGGAGCGCCGAGGACAGAGCGGACGATCGAGGGGGACGGTGCCGCCGCCCCCGAAGCAGACACGTTTGCGCTAACGGAGAGACGTCCACGATTCAACGGACGCGGCGGCGCGAAGAGATATCCAAACAATAACAGCTGGCAGGGTCGCAATCAGGCGAACCAGGAGTAAGGCCCCCAAATCCGGTGTCGGCACTGCGCGAAAGGTCATCGTCCGGGGCACGCGACTTGCCCAGCCAGAGGGAAGCAGTGTGCGGTTTGCGGGAAGTTCAACCACTTTGCGGCGGTGTGCTCAAAACGCCAACAGAGAGTGGAGAGCTGCAGCTCATATATGCGGTGTGCTCCGAATGGAGCCGAATGATCTACATGAAATGTGCGGTCCGGGAAAATGACGGAAGAGTGACCCGATTCAAGATCGACAGTGGAGCGAGTTGCAACGTCGTACCGATATCGCGAGTCCCGCAAGCTCGACTCAATACAACGATCAGACCAAAATTGCGTGTTTACGTCGAAAAGACGTTCCGCTCGCTGGGGAAGACGAAGATAACGCTGTCACAGCTGAATACAGGCAAGAAACACGAGGTGGAGTACGTAGTAGTGCGGGAGGAACTCCAGCCGATCTTGGGGCGATCCACGTCGGAGAAATTGGGCATCTTGAGCGTTGATTACAGCCAGATAGATTCCGTGACAGAGCACATGAGCGGAGCCGGAAAAGAGAGCGACAGCGAAAAGAAGATGAGGCAACTCGTGAGACTATATCCGGGGGTGTTCGACGGGGAGCTGGGGATGTTCCCGGGCGAGGTCAGGCTAACAGTCAAGCCGCACGCCGTGCCATCGTGCAACGTTTCGTGCACGGCGCCACCGGATCTGCGAAGCCAGCTGAAACAGAAGCTGGAGCAGCTGATCAAACGTGAGGTCATCGAAAGAGTCGATCATCCTACACAATTGGTGAATCGCCTCTCGATACAAGTGAAAAAAAATGGCTATCTCCGGATATGCCTCGACCCAAGAAAACTGAACGAAGTTCTAATGAGGGAGATGTTCCATACGCCGGCGTTTGACGAAATCCTCCCGAACCTGAGCAAGGTGAAGCTGTTTTCTAAAGTTTGACCGATGGTTTATGGCACTGCAAAATGGACGAAGAAAGCAGCCAACTAACCACCTTCCAGACGCCGTCTGGCCGTTTTCGTTTCCTCAGGATGCCATTCGGGCTGAGTGTCGCGCCGGAAATATTTTCCGAGAACTTTGTACACCTGCTGGAAGGCTTGGAGGGCACGCACGCCCTGGCGGACGACTTCCTGGTATGCGGACGCGGAGAGACGCTAGAAGAGGCCGAACTAGACCATGACAGAAACTTGAGCCGATTCCTTCTACGCTGCCGAGAAAATGGCATCAAGCTGAACAGAGAGAAGACAACGCTGAAAACTCCGGACACATTCTTCGGGTTCATCCTCACGGAACGCGGTCTTCAAATCGACTCGGGGAAGTAGAAGCGGCTAGCAGACATAAGAGCACCGAGAGACGTGGTAGGCCTCAAGAGTTTCCGCGGGATGTTGGCTCACATATCAAGATTCTTACCTGATCTGGCACAGGTGCTCGGCCTGCTGCGGGAACTGTGCAGATCGGGGCGCGAATGGAAATGGGGAGCTCCACAGAAGGACGCTTTCGAAAGGGCGACGACGATGGTTAGGCGGAGCCCAATCCTGGCGTTCTTTGATGTGGAAAAAGGAGTAGAGATAGAGTGTGATGCCAGCAAGGTCGGGCTGGGGGCGGCCCTGATCCAGGAGGGCCGACCCGTGTACTTCGCTAGCAGAGCGATGAGCACGACAGAAACCAGGTATGCACAGATAGAGAAGGAACTTCTCGCCATCAAGTACGCCGTTAATCGGTTTCGATACTTCATATATCCGAAGTTGGTAACAGTGTTCACTGATCACAGACCGCTCATAAACGGTTGTACATAATGTAGATAGACGAACGATCGCCATAAAATAATAAACTAGGTGATCGCAGGTGCGCTCACCCCACAAAAAAAAAGACCGCTCATAAACATTGTGGAGAAACCCCTGGACGACGTTCCTCGTCGACTCCAACGAATGCTGCTGGATATTCAGCAATACAACGCGAAACTTTTTTACAGGCCTGGTCGCGAAATGAAGTTCGCAGATGCTCTTTCTCGATGGAGGGGAGTCCCCGGATCCAAGAGGAGATCAGGATCGTGCGACTTCTGCCGATGAGAGATCTCACGGTCGAGCTCCTCCGCGAACAAGCGCGAGAGAGCGAAGAAAACAGATAACTCATAGAAACCGTGCGCCAAGGATGGCCAGAGTCGAAAAAGAAGCTAAAACCAGCACTCGCTGAGCTCTTATATGATTTTGTCCCCAAAAGGTGAGCGTTCCCGGATTCTGGATCGATTCGAGCCGATCCCTTCCGGAAGAACTCGTCCTCACTATTCTTCTCCCTAGGTTTCGAAGTTCGTGCCTCGACGTCGAGGACGTCGACTGTGTGCAGGCGCAGGAGGCGCATATCCAGCGACACCTCTAGCGAAGACTCGAACACCTTACCATGTCCCGAATCCCACCCAGATCGAAGCCTCGACCCCTCCGAGGTCCGACCGTCTAGTCCGAAAACGAGGCGCGTCTTGAGCAACACGTCTGCGAGCGAATCTGACTGAGTGAGTCTGGTCAGTTCCTATCCGAATGGCCTGGCGGGTGTCATTGGATATATGCGTATTATTAGCTTAACGATGAGCTCTCAAGGCTCGAGTTGCTGACTCTGACGATTGATTCCGAATATGAAGCTATCTCCCGCGGTCGGGAAGTGAATCCCGGCGGGAAGGAGCCCCGGCAAGACAGCCGATTGACCTCGATTTTCCATGGGCTAAAGCTTTCCATGGATCTCTTTTCCAGGAGGAACTTTGGCGGCTTTTGGACCTCCTCCGATGTAAAAATCACGTGCTCTGCACGGAGTGCGGCAAGAAGCTGACATATTCAAAGGGGAGTACAAATGTGATGAAATGCACAAACACGGAACAAAGTCACAAACAACAAAGTTCCACGGAACAAAGTCGGAGGACAAACGACGCCGCAGACAATAGGCGTCATCGAAGCATCTTGATACGTCGATGCTGACATTCGACAACAGGGGCAGAATTGTGGCTAGCTTGCTGTCGAAGGGTGTGCTTACAGCAAACAGCTCCAGCAATGGAACCATACAGGGAATATTCAAGAAAGCTGGACTCGGGTTCTTCAAGGGGAACATCGCAGCGAGCTGTGTGAAACCCGAGTATTTCCGCGTCCGAGAAGTTTTGAAGGAGAACATACTGCAATTCATGGGCACGGCAGTCTTCTCCGTCGCCGCGGACGAATGGACTCACAAGGGGAAGATATTCCTCGGAGTTATCGTGAGTTGCTCGCGAGAGATTCCGGCTTTGCAGAGGAAGAGTGTTGAAATTATTGTCAGAGTTGACGACGGTACAGCGAAAGGACTTCTCAAGGCTAAGGAGACAGCGATCGGGACTGCGGGGCTCAGTCTGAGCGATATAACTGCCCTGACCACAGACGGTGAGTATGCTTCCATGCCGGTATCATTAATGTATTTACGCATGGTTATGAACTATGAGTCATAATCACGAATAATATTCAGCCCATCTCTGACTCTGAGAAAAAAAATGGCCGATGGGACTTTTTTGTCGCCGGATGACTCCTCGATTATGGATTTCGCGAGCAAGTAATGACTTTCCTCCCATTGGAGGTGGGCAATCGCAGCCAACGCTTTCCCCGATAGCGATTTACGGAGAAGATTCAACTTCTCAATGGTTGGATCCGGCGTCTGTGGTCCACGAATACCGAAAATAAGTGTTGCCATTCCCGGAATTTTTTCGGATCGCCCGTGACTTTCAGTTTCGGCGCTTCTCGGGCATTTCTGCCGAGAAAGAAAGGTGCCGCCAGGAGTATGTTGTGAGTGCTAGCCACTGCTTGAGCTGTTGGCTGTTGCCGGGACTGGCTGAGCGGCTGACCGCTCTGAATTGAGTTTTCCACGATCTGCGATTGCTGAGATGAGATCTCCGTCGTCGAAGATTCGTCGGATGACGTAGTCTCCTGTTCTTGATCGA
This sequence comes from Galendromus occidentalis, assembly GCF_000255335.2. Lineage (NCBI taxonomy): Eukaryota > Metazoa > Arthropoda > Arachnida > Mesostigmata > Phytoseiidae > Galendromus > Galendromus occidentalis. The sequence continues at coordinate 28,942 of NW_003805205.1, read as the reverse complement.
GACCTGCCGGCAGACTTCCCGTGTGTAAAAAACCCCTGATGTCGTCTTCCCGACTGGGCAGGTTCGGGCGGAACCCGGTCATAGGGGGTCCTCTCGAGCGCCGTGGCTGCTGCTGAAGTTCCCGAAGAATTGACCTGGGACGCTTCGGGTTGGTAGTAGTCGATAAGGTCGGCGATGTCCTCGATTACATCGTCGTGAATCATGAGCTTCGCCTGAGGTTCTGGGTAGCTCCGATTCAGTCCTAGCTGTGCGGATGAGACATCCAAGCTCAGAGAATTTTGATGTGGATATGCTCGCTTCCCCGCTCGGCGGTTCTACGATGAAGTAATCTGAGCCTTCAACGACGCTGCGGCGCCGCGGAATCAATTGCCGTGGACCTAAAATTTTTTTCATCCCGAGAGGCGATGTCCGTCTTATCTCAAACCCTCCTAGGGAATCCCGCTCATCGATTCGGTCTGGTCTAGGTCATACTGAATAATGTAGTGTATGCCCGCCTTCGTCCCGATACCCTACGAGCGGGCCTGTGTCGCCTCATGAGGCAAGATGATGGGCTCCTTTCGGTATTATTTCAACTCTGTGATCCGAGCCCTGATTCCAATTCTATCTATCTATTTATTCTACATCTATCCATTCATTGAGCGTCTAACCATTCCAGCCTGCCGCGGGAAAGCCGCGCATCGAGAGGTGATCCTGCATTCCCGTGAGGATGGCATTCTGATATCGGCGCCGTCACCAACTTCATTTAGACGAATTTCAATAATCCGAAAAATTTAGGTGGATCCAAGATTGATATTTCGTTGTTCGCGAACAGAGCCACGCGGCGCAGATTTCAGTCAAACACAGACTGTATGAAAATCCGATCGATAGAACTGAGAAGGGGCTGAGTGAGAACTTCTTCGCCAATTAAGCTGGAGGACGAGATTTCGGAATACGACCCACGAATTCCTGAGGAGTGGCGCGCTCGAAGTTCTCGCGTCTCGAGAGGACCCATGGGCTTAATTGATCGG
>NW_003805205.1:23930-27915 GCF_000255335.2 Galendromus occidentalis | reverse complement strand
CGATATCGTCGCCGCAAGGGCGAATCAGACGCCGATCATCTGGTGGCCTTGCAACGAAACTACGAGAATCTCTGCGGACTGACGGACGCCGCAGGTGCCGCTGTGAAGTCGTATTGGTTCATAGCCAAAGTTCAGGTGGGATGCAAGTATCTGCATTTCTACCTCGATCTTTCCGAGAAGAACAGAGGACGTGTCTACTCCTCAGATGCCTACGGTGTGAGTAGGCCGTATGCCGACGACTTCATCGCTTTCTTGGAGAGATTCTTCGCGGACTTCAATCAATTCCATCGATTGAACGGAGATATCATCGAGAAAAAAGAGCTTCCGATCCCGAGTGAGCCGGAGGAAATCATCACCGAAGATGCCTGCACCAACGTTCCCCTTGCGGAAGCGTCGATTCCGGAGCCATCGGAACCAGATCTCGGACCGGCTCCGGCGAGAGGTTTGCGCATCGTCTTCAAGGAGTTCGTGGATCCGGAAGAGGAGGAGTTTTTGCGCGAGTTGGAAGAATGTGACAATCCCAACATAGATGACATGTTGGCCTCAGACGATGAGGACGATCAATACGCAGATGAGGAATAGAATACTCACGCTCTTAGCCCCAGCGTGATGGCCGCATTGTTCATCAAATCAACTCAAATTCAATAAATCAAACTTTGTGAGAGAAAAAAAACGGAGGCTTAATTCTTTGGGGGCATTTCAGCGGGTAGGGTTCAGAGCCCCTCTGAATCTTGAAAGCCGGAATTCGCTAGTGGATGGGCAGACGCAAGCTCGGCAGCGGGCTTCCGAGTATCTCGAATAGCACTCGTTCCGGAGGCTTGAGTGGAATCTGTCTTCTTCCAGCATTTTCTCTCAGGCTTCACCTTTCACACCTTTCGCTCAGCCACATCAGTCGGGCCTTCTCGAAAATAGACAGTTTCTCTCCCAGACGGCGGGTCGTCATGATCCCATGTTGGTACCGACGGGAGAGATGGAACCGGATGCTCCCCCTATTAGGCTGCATCGAATTTCGAATTCATCGAGAGTCTCCTCGATTTGAGTCTCGCGACGTCGAGTGCCTGTCTCGGTCTCGATGTACTTGCGAATTCCAGATTCGATGCTGCCTTGGTCAATGAATGTGGCGCACATACGCGCCTCCCCTTCCATTCTTGCTCGGTCACGAGTCACGAGCCTCATCGAGCCAAATCTCCATGTCTGCTTCGACTCCCCTGTCGTGGATGTATCCGGCTATACTCGACGCGATACCTCTCCGCTGGGGGATGCGAAGACAGCATCTGTGACCGAGCATGTCAGCGAATGCTGTTCTTTCTGCTCTCAACTTCCGGAGCATAACCTAGGAGGATGGTCAAGCTCTAATTAGTGACTGCTTGCGCGAGAAATCCTCGCTGACTCAAATGGAAGAAACGCACCTGCAGAGCGCAGTCGGCATTGTACAAGTTGAGATTGCGCAGAGAAAGCCGATTGCTGCATTGCTCCACGCGCGAGAGGGCGCCGACAATCTCTTTGATCTGAAGCATGTCCGCGCAAGAGAGGTTGAAGGCGGGCACGAGTAATTCTCTCACGGAGTCTTCGAAAGTCAGGAGATTCCGAAGCATACGCAGGGAACTATTCCACCGCGTTTTTACGTCCAACACCAGCTTGACTTTCCTCGTGTTCCCGCCGTCCTCAGCCGTCGACTTCAGACGATCGTTCAGCTTCGAACTTTTTTGGAACTGTCGTACTAGCTCTTGGATCCTGTTCAACAGACACGCCGCCGATTCCAACGTCGGCGTCCTTTGGGAGTCATCCACATCGAGCGAATCTTGCACGTCCTCGTTCTGAGAGGAATCTGAATGGAGATTCCAGCTTTTTTCCATCTCAGAATCAAAATCATTGGGTACAAACGATATATGTATTCCGAGAGACATACCGCTGGTCTCTTCGGACTCGCTTCCATTTTGTGGACTCAGCGAATTTTCATTTCCGTGGAGAACTGGGTGAAGAAGCGAAGAGCTCAAGAGATCTCCCACGGTTATGAAACCATCGGCATGTGGTCAGTATTTGAGAAATTCCTTACCATTAATCGCTTCGAGGTCGCTCCGATCGTTTTCGAATGAGTTCAATGACCTTGATGGACGTTCCGCCTGTGCCTCCTCCTCTCCACTACTCCCACTGTCACTTCCTGCATCACCCGGTGGTGTAAGCCATACGGACCTCCTCATTGTATCCAAGACAGCGAGGTGAAGCCCATGGCAAAGACACAATTGGTGGTAAAACGGTTTCGGAGCCGCGGCTCTCTCCAAATTCTTTCCCATCTTGATCATTACGGAGGCGGCATCACTGGACATTCCGCTAATGTCCGAGGGCTCAAGAGCTCTGACTGCTAGCGATTCACAAAGAACTTCCTCCAAGTATTCGGCCGTTGCGGTATCGGTGAACCTTGACGGGAGGTGAACCGATTTGCCTTCGATGCTCGGAATCTCACGAGAACAGTGCAATGTGATGCCTGATTGATTCATTGGACTATGAGAATATAAAAAAAAGTCGCTTAGCTCTTAATTGGAGCTTCCCGGCAAATTCGAGTGACTTCCCGAGGGAGCCTGAGAGATTCTACATCTATCCATTCATTGAGCGTCTAAACATTCCAACCTGCCGCGGGAAAGCCGCGCATCGAGAGGTGATCCTGCATTCCCGTGAGAATGGCATTCTGATATCGGCGCCGTCACGAACTTCATTTAGACGAATTTCGATAATCCGAGAAATGCGAGTGAATCCAAGATTGATATTTCGTTTTTCGCGAACAGAGCCACGCAGCGCAGATCTCAAACACAGACTGTATGAAAATCCGATCGATAGAACTGAGAAGGGGCTGAGTGAGAACTTCTTCGCCAATTAAGCTGGGGGACGAGATTTCGGAATACGACCCACGAATTCCTGAGGGGTGGCGCGCTCGAAGTTCTCGCGTCTCGAGAGGACCCATGGGCTTAATTGATCGGAGGGGTGGCGGCGAAAGAATTCTCCTCACCCAAGTTCCGAAGCCGGATTCCGCATTGAAACACTCTCGAGTATCAGTATTTAAGAACAGTCTCGCAAACCCAGACTTCATTCGCTGTCCCGGTGCTCGAGATCTAAGGTCGTTTGCTCCAAGTCAACTCGGAGGTTCTACATAAAGTCGGTGTGCTACACAAAGGGTGTTCAGTTTGCGCAACTCTGCTGTCGTTGAAGCGTGCGCTCTGAGAACCTACTTTCTCCGGATGTTCTGTTCGAGGCTCCTGCTTCCGGGACCGACAGCAGGACAATAGAGTCTAGAGACCGACCTACGGCTCGACACGAAATTCAATTTCGACAATTCCTTGCCATTTGAGTTCTGCATTGCGGAACCGGAACGAATACACGTTCTATCAGTCATCGGAACCAGTGGCCGACCAGGAAGTTACGACGAAAGCGCATCGCTTCCTCTGGAGATCGTTCACAATCGTCATCAAGCTACGCCAATCCCAACCCTCCGAAGAAATGGCGATTTCGAAGAACATGGAGTCAGCACAGGGTCAAGCTCACGGTGCGGAACGAGCTCGGGATCTTGAGAGGAAACTCCGTGAAACCGTTGACGACTTCGTGAGGAGTCACGAAGCAGCAATTGTGGAAACCGGGATTCCTCTCGACGACGGGTCAATCCAGATGGCCCTGCGGTATCTGGCTCTGTTCCCTACGGAGGAAATAGACATCAATTCCTTCCCCGTGGAATACAAATTATTCCTGAACATCTACGGGGGCGTACGCCTCCCGCATTTCGAAGTGTGCGGATCCCGATATCGTCGCCGCAAGGGCGAATCAGACGCCGATCATCTGGTGGCCTTGCAACGAAACTACGAGAATCTCTGCGGACTGACGGACGCCGCAGGTGCCGCTGTGAAGTCGTATTGGTTCATAGCCAAAGTTCAGGTGGGATGCAAGTATCTGCATTTCTACCTCGATCTTTCCGAGGAGAACAGAGGACGTGTCTACT
>NW_003805205.1:18986-23530 GCF_000255335.2 Galendromus occidentalis | reverse complement strand
TCTGAAGCTTGATAGCCGGAATTCACTAGTGGATGGGCAGACGCCAGCTCGGCAGCGGGCTTCCGAGTATCTCGAATAGCACTCGTTCCGGAGGCTTGAGTGGAATCTGTCTTCTTCCTGCATTTTCTCTCAGGCTTCACCTTTCACACCTTTCGCTCAGCCACATCAGTCGGGCCTTCTCGAAAATAGACAGTTTCTCTCCCAGACGGCGGGTCGTCATAATCCCATGTTGGTACCGACGGGAGAGATGGAACCGGAACTCTGATATGTCGACATAATCTTTAGAGTATCTCGCTCCCGTGTAGAAAGGTATCCGACGAAGCTTCAATTGCGAAAATCTACCGAAGCTTCTATTGTGACCTGTAAACATCCTTGGCATGTGTTCGGCCGAGTCCAGGATCGCTGAATTAGCCCGAATCGCGGCTCGATACACTTTGGCTAACAGATATCTCTTCCCTTGAATGTGAGTCAATGTTGCCGGAAGCGGAGGAAAATACATTACCGCACGAGAGGCTACCTCAACTCCCGAAACCTTTGAGCTGAGGGACATGGCTACTCTCGCTGCGCTCAGCTCATCCTCTCGGGGATGCAATCCACCGGGAACACCAAGTACACGGAAAAAAAGCCGGAGGTAGTAGCGAGCTACCACCGCATATTTGCGTGAAAACGTCTGAAGTTATTGTGTAATGGTTTTGTGTAATGACGTGAATTCATCTGAGAGCCGATGGAGTATTCGGAGTAGGTGTGGCCATCGTGTTTCATTCGCGCTCAGCGTGAGGAATGCGGTCGGTTTCCCGAGCTGCCGTATCATTGCGAATGAATCTCTCCGTCGTTGCGACCAATACTGCACAGAATCGGGAATCGTTTTCAAGAAGGCTTGATTCGTTTCTATCAAGCGCTCTACGAAAGTACGGTCCTCAATCATTCTCCTAGTTATGGTCTCTGTTGTTCTTAAACATCGATACATGTTTTGAATACCATCATCCACTCGATGACGCATGATTTTCATGGCCATGTAAAGAACAGGTGGCTGGGATATACGGTAGAACAATGCTCAGAGTCTATCGCCACTATAAAGACTCGAGAACGAGAACATCACCGCTTCATATCTACGACAACAGCGGAGGATCTGCCCTCCTGGCGCTTTCCAGAGCGGGCTCCCTACCTACCAGGGTTCACAGATCGCTCTTCTCCACCGACCCAGAAACGACATGCAATAAGTGCGGCGTGTATCCGGAAACACTTGAGCACATAATCTTCAATTGCAATGAATGCTACTTCACGACAGACGAACTCGCAATCAAACAGGGTTTGACCACAGAGCTTAATCGCTATGCCGTGGAGTCAACGAAGCGCCTCCTCGAAAAATGGGAGCGTGAAACCTCTGGATCCGCTGAGCCAACTCGCGCCTGAATAGAAAGATTGATTTGTACATACTATGATACCATCTGATCCAAATAAACCATTAAACCATGTTGGGGAACAACCCCCCCCCTCTCCGTATTTCAGACAATGAATAAATGGCGTTGCTCGAACACCTGCAGCATCCTTAGACGTGATCTTACGGCCTACCCCAAGATAAATTTCAGGAAAAGACAGCTCCTCCGCTTAAGTATCGAATAATAAGCTCTCGGCCCTGTCATACTGTCCGGGAGCGATATCTGGACAATGGTCTTCGTTCCAAATCATGGTCTGCTGAAGTGCATTCAAAATCCCCGATTCTGGTTCCGTGACCGTATTGAGTTCCTCGATATCGAAATCAGTTGCCGAAACATGGGCAGACTCGGCACAGGGGACAGACTCATCGAGCTTCGAGAAATCTACAGTTATACCATAGTATCTGTATAGCGGTTGGTCAATCAGGAACTGAAGCCAAGATTTCACGGTTGATTTTTTCACGAAGCCACTCAAATACGAAGACTTGTGAATGATATTCTTTTTGAGATTCACGTTAAAAGCGTATTCGTCATCAAGTGACCGTGGCAATGACAGTATCATGGTATTCACATCGACGGGCACGTTTATGACTTGCCCGACTATGCCGTAGCAACGTATTACGACGTAAACGACGGATCTGCATATATGGTATCCGCGGTGACACGAGACGTTCCGATAGAGGATCTAATTTCGGCAAGTACGTCGGCTTCGCTGGATATTGATATCCATTGGTCTCACTGAGAGGTGGAATTTTAAATTCCCGACTTACTCTCTAACAATCACCGCACAGCTCGAAGACCGTGGTATCCTTGATCTCGAAATGGTCTCGCAGAAACATCGCCATACTGGGATTCACTGTTTTGAGATCGCGGAGAAACCAGAGGCGATCACAGACATCGCATTAATGCCCGAACTCGTTGTGAAGGAACATATTTTTGAATCTCTGCGTCGCTCTTTTTCACATATATTCGTAAGCCGCATCCCTCGTGCATTCGGTACCTCCATCGAAATTCGCAGCATTATTTCTGAGGACACCCAGCTCGTTTCGACTATCGCTATCCTGACGCATGAAATGTACCGATTCTTGCCGACTCACATTTCCATCTTCAGGGATCGAACTCAGCGCACCAAGATCTCCCGTGTTGGCCTCTGGTGACTGGGCCATTGCACGACGACGAGCACGATTTTCGCGGGATCTTTCCGTTGATGTTTTCGGCCGTTTCGCAGCTGCTTCAGACTGCCCTATATTTTCAGCTTCTCTTGCTTTGGACTCGTCTATCCGCAATTGGAACCACCGTTTCCAATTGCGGATAGACGAGCTAATCTCCACTCGAAACCCTGTTCGATTCAAGATCCTCCTCCGATCAGAATCTCAAGTGCAAGAAACTTATTTGATACCAGCCGGCCTCCGGCCGGCTGGAGCCGGCTGTCTCTTCGGCTTGCGTTCCGGCATCATTTGTGAGCTCATGCTACGGAGACTGAGGATTTCAGTCGGGAAATTCACCCTCCACCCTATAAAATAGAAGCGCAAGCGCTAAATAAATATTGGATTGAGTTGCGAAAATGTCATATATGTCACCATCAGCGAGTCGTCATATGACGCGTTGGACTGCAAACCGCGCCAAGTCCATTTTTCCGGAAGGCTGAGATTCGACACTGTAGAATCTCAGAAGATGTTCTGCTAAGATGCGGATGTGAGGGAGTTGTGGGCTCAGAATAAGCTTTTATTCGAAAATATAAAATAAAAATAAAAGACAGAGGTATGTGGAATGTGGACAAGAGAGGCAGAACTTAACGGAGAAGTTGCAGATCTTGGAGCCCACGGCATGCGTACAAGCAATGTGCGGATTCGTTCTCGCCCCGTCATGCCGAGAAGAAGAAAGCTCGTTCCTTTTGGTTTCTTGTCCATGATTCGCTGTTCCATGATCGCTTCCGTCTGAAGTTCGGGTTGACAGACGCTCGTTTTGGCACGTCGAAATTCATCGTTCACGTCCACGATACGCGCGCGACGATCACACGGCGAATCTCAATGTACGGTGTTCGGAATTTTGAATTAACTGTTTAAGTTTCACGTCGAGATTCGAATATTCGAATCTCGTTTGCCGCCGCTGATCTTTCCAACGGCTACCCGCCAATGGAGAATCAGTATCTAATGTAATATCAGCGCAGCGACGGCAGGGGGTAAACCGCGGGAGCTATCACTCCCTCTCGAATCCCGAGTCCAACCTGGACCTCGGCTCCCCATTGAGGACCTTAGTTTCGCCTTAAGGAATTTTCGGCCGACCTCAGGTATTGAACCTGACGGCCCCCAGGTCGATGGCGGCGTTGCCAACGACGCTGAGCATCCAGCCACCAAGCGCGAAGTGCCTTCCACCTAGCGCATATTAGTCAATGGATCCCTAAAGAGGCTGATTTGGTCATTACTCTTTTGATACTGCTGGAACGATCCAAGACCCGCGACCCCCAAGCCCCAACCGCCGTTAGGGACCTCATTGATTTGCGTAGCTGAGTTATACCAGCTCCCAATCTCATCGCCTTTCTGTTTAGGTTCAGAGAGAATCTTCCTGATCGCGCGCCCCAAGCACTACAGGGATGATAGTGGACTTGACGTGGTTTGCCGACCAACGCGTCATATATATCCCCATCAGCGATGACCGATTTCGAACAAAGAGGTGCCATTCGAACCACAATCGGACACAGCGTACCTGCCTAAGTACCACAGGATACCACATGAGTGTCGAAGTCAAAAAGCGGAAATCAGTAGCGGGAGGGGGAAATGAGAACATTCTGGAATCTCTCGGAATCGGGCCAGAAAGACCCATCAGCAAGAACGAAAGCGATTGCGGCGGTTTGTCGCGCCACCGGAGCCACCACAATCGGAGCAAAGCGTACCTTAGTACCACATAGTACCACATGAGTTCCGAAGTCAAGAATGAGGGTTTTTTGACATTCAGTGGGCGGGGGGGCATTGGATAAGAAAAAAAACATCAACTTGCACACCGGGGGATCATTATGCAACCGCCAAACTACATGTGCGCCGAAGTTGGCGAGGAGAAAGAGCCGAAAAACGGCTCACAAACGAAGCGCTTACGCTTTTATTCTATAGG
>NW_003805205.1:9204-18966 GCF_000255335.2 Galendromus occidentalis | reverse complement strand
CTGGCTGGTCCGACTGACGGCTGACGAAGTGATATCACTCGGCGATTGGCGAAGTGATATCACTCGACTGGCGGAGTGATATCAGTCGACTGGCGAAGTGATATCACTCAGCGGCTGGCCGACTGGCGAGGTGATGTCACTCGGCGGCTGGCGAAGTGACTCGGAGGCGAGAAGCAAGGTAGATCCCCGCGGGACAGTCTCGCAGCAAAATCGCGATCAAAGGGATCATCCTGAGCACGCTTTTCTGAGTCCGTGTCGAGTACCGATACTCTGAGCAAAGTATCAAGAGCTTCTGAGGAATTTTTTGAGCACGGACAGTCGCGCTTTATTAGTAGGAGGGATCAGCGATGACCGATTTCGAACAAAGAGGTGCCATTCGAACAACAATCGGACACAGCGTACCTGCCTAAGTACCACAGGTCACCACATGAGTGTCGAAGTCAAAAAGACGGAAATCAGTAGGCGGGGAGGGGGAAATGAGAACATTCTGGAATCTCTCGGAATCGGGCCAGAAAGACCCATCAGCAAGAACGAAAGCGATTGCGGCGGTTTGTCGCGCCACCGGAGCCACCACAATCGGAGCAAAGCGTACCTTAGTACCACATAGTACCACATGAGTTCCGAAGTCAAGAATGAGGGTTTTTTGACATTCAGTGGGCGGGGGGGCATTGGATAAGAAAAAAAACATCAACTTGCACACCGGGGGATCATTATGCAACCGCCAAACTACATGTGCGCCGAAGTTGGCGAGGAGAAAGAGCCGAAAAACGGCTCACAAACGAAGCGCTTACGCTTTTATTCTATAGGGGGGATGCGGTCTGAAAGTAGATAGAGAAAACCTGCATAGCCTCTGCGGTTTTCTCCACCAGAGCAAGGGATAGGTATCCCTACGAGCTAGATTATTCCCCGGACAAGCAGTCTTGAGTCACTTAAAGTCCGTGTCGTCGCCGATATACATCAGAGTCTTACTTCCATTCGATTGCTCGAGCCGACCATTCTTCCCCTATTCTGGAAAACAATTATTTATGCGGCTGAATAGAGGTTTTCGTGGGTTGACAGAAATTGTCTAATGGGACCTCTTTCTCAGCTCGGTTCCAGACGAAAATTCATCGGAACAATGTCCCGTTTTGCAATCTTCCGATCCAATCCTCGTGATAATCCGATCCCTATCAGCGGAGATCCAGCCCCGCAAAAGCGGTGTAGATTTCGTTGCATGGAGGACGAAGTTTCTTTGACCGGCTACTGGAGACATTTTAAAGACGTTTTCACGTCAAAAAAAGCGAGTGGAGCTCGTCTCCCTTGAGCGCATATCACGAGAACACCAACCAAAGCAACAAAGGAACCGCGGACCCCGATGGCGCTGAGCGGGTGGGTGTAGCATGGCAAAAGTGCGGCGACGAAAACTTTTTGAGATTCCGCGTCTTCCTAATCTTTTCGGCCATGTTCCCCTTGAAAGGTTCGAAATTAGATTTAGCGAGGAGGAAGCTGCTTCCGTAGGCGCTTACTCTCCAGCGGACAAACTCACAATCTTCCGGTCAAAGGCGACTCGAGAAAGAGGATTCCGAGAGCTCTTCTCCCTCGGTCGCCTTCGACGGATTACTCACCTTCCGTGAAGGTGGGCGCAATTTCACCAAAACGCTCACAATTGTTGTGAGCGTTTTGATCTGAACCTGATCTAAACATTCGCTCCGTCACTCTTTCGCTCGCCTGTGAGCTGGTCGGGCTCATCCCTCAGGATGGAAGCTTCAAAGAACTAGGTGCCTAGTTGAATCTATTTTTCAGTTCTGCGATCTCGCAGAAGAATGAATTCTCCTCATGTGGAATCCCCTGACACATACGCTGCGATCCCGCGGCGCCAGGGACACCGAAGCGGAGCGGGACGTCGCGGGATTTGAGGTTTGCGATCGGAATCCGCCAAGATCATGAAGAATCACTTGGGTAAGAAACCAGGGGAGAACCATGTGTTCAACTCTGAATGAAGCGCAAAAAGTCGCTGTTGATGCTATCCCTGTGACTGACGGTTCTTCCACTCCTCACTCTTTCATCGATGAACCCGGAGGATCAGGGAAGACATGTTGCGCACCCGCAACGGAACTCAGATGGAAAACAACCTTTCTTATGTTTCACTGAATATGGACACCGAGTGGGAACGAGCTGATTTATTGAATGGAAAGGACTTCGGTTGAGGGTCGACCGCGAATCGACTCCACCGTCTCTGGTACTTCCTTCACGAATGATCTATCCTCTGGCGGTCTACTCGGCTAGCCAGAGGACTGTTGTTTTCCAGGTGTCTCCTCACCCGCGCCTCCTCTCCCGATTCGGCCCGGGAAGACCCCTCTATCTAAGCCGGAGATTCACTCCGTAAACGGATTACACATAGAAATATATTCGTATATTAAACTTCTGAATCGTCACCGAATGCCGATTCGTGACAAGACCTATCTATACAATTCGCTGTACAATTTACTCGTCGGTCAGCGGAAACAAGTCCTTTGCGTTGCTTGGACCGGCATAGCGGCAAACCTCTCACCTGGCGGTAGAACCGTGAGCTCAATTTTCAAACTGAATATGCACGATGATAACCGAAGCTCCTCGATGAAGCGTCAGCACAAAGAAGCTGTTCGCTTGGCTCAATTGACTCTCCTCATTTGGGATGAGATTTCAATGGTTCCTAAACGAGCGTTCGAGGCCGTGGACGCTCTCTTTAGAGATATACGACGGAATGAAGATCTTTCCGGAGGACGCACCGTCGTCCTTGGAGGTGACTTCCGGCAAACGTTGCCGATAGTAGGGAGGGGTTCTGTTGATGATATCATTCAGGCGTGTGTGATTGAATCGAAGTCATGGTCTCACTTCTCAAAATACGAACTCACCGAGAACGTTCAAGCGAGAGAAAGCGGTACCGATTGGCACAAATTTCTGCTTGACGTGGGCAACGGGGTTGCGAATGATTCGCGCGGCAAGATCTTCATCGAGCCCGCCATGATGTGTAAAGAGCGCATTGCCGACGAAATATTCGGTGCGAGAATCGCAGAGAACCCAATCGATGACCTCGTCGATACAGCGATTTTAGCTATTCTACGAGAACATAAATCGGAGTATCGACGACGTCATGCAAGATTCGCAGGAGGATCAAATGTTTCTTACTACCGAATATCTTAACAGTTTAACCCCACCAAGGATGCCCCCCATGAGCTTCATCTCAAGAAAGGAGCGATTGTTTTGCTTCTCCGCAATTTGGACATATCGAACAAATTGTGCAATGGTACTAGATGGTACTAGTAGATCAACTGTTGGTGAATTCGTTGTGGGCAGTCGATTCATAACGGGAGCTCGTGAAGGGCAACTCGTGCTCATCCCTAGAATTGATAATTACTGCGATAATCGTCCACCATTCCGGTTGAGGAGGCGGCAATACCCGCTTCAATTGGAATTCGCAATCACTGTCAATAGAAGTCAGGAACAGACATTCACCTAACTTGGTATATACTTGAATGAGGATGTATTCTCCCTCGGCCAACTCTATGTAGCTCTGTCCAGAGTCAGACAACCAGATCAATTGCGTATAAAAGCTCCGAGTTGATTAGGAACGGTGTATATCCCATCGTATCATTAACCTGAACATTTTGTACATACATGCCTTGAACCAATAGATGAAATATCGAGCGAATCTCCTCACTCCTATCGGCTCCCAACTTTATCATTTCTCATTGGACATGAATCATCAATGTGGTGCTCGGATTCCGGCTACAGCCAGAGTTCAACAGTCATTCGCGGCTACATCGATTATCATGAGCCCTCTCGAGCCTTGACTTTTCAAGCGTAATTCACTAGGGAATCTCATAGGATCGCTCCGCAGCGCTGCGAGCCTTCTATACATTTTTTTGTACGTATCATTCTTAGATAGACCTTCCTGTCCAGGTAGTATGATTCGTCGCCGTCAGCGGGGACGGGACAGCTAAGAATGCAAACAGCAACCCCACTCGGCACTCGGAACTGAGGATTGTTACCAATGGCCAGAGCCCTTAGAGGAACGACGGAAAAGACCCTTGGAAATGAGCTTCATTCATGAAATCGGTGTGGAATGGCGAACAAGGACGGCACCCTGGCAGTGCAACCAGAGTTGGCGGGAGCCAGAGGTGGACAGGACCCAAATGTACTCAAGGATGAGCTGCGAGCGACAAGGCCTGTCCTGGAGACCCCGAGAAGGGCATTCACCAAAGCACACGAGACTTGCGAGCTCCTCAGGGCCGAAGATTCAGCCGATCTGGTAGACGACATCGTGAGCTCCGAAAACGGAATTCAAGCCTTATGGGATAAGATGGGGGAGTCATATTGGCACATAGTCTTTTCACCGGTGGTCCCCGATAGCATCGTCGAAGAAGAGGAAGAAAAGCATGAAACGTATGGAGCGATGCATTGCGAAATCACTCAGGAGCTGCAAGCTCGTTTGAGAAAATGCGGAAGAAAGATCTTCGGCAAAGTCTGATGAAATATATCGAGTCTTCAGTCTTGTATGCGCTCAGAAATCCCTGCGGCTAGAATTAGTGAATTCACCACGTCGTGGCCGCCAGAGCCATCAACGACGATTCCCGCCTCAAGCGAACATCGTGGAGGCTCTGAACATCGAACTTCTTCCTTCCGTCGACGATTCTACAGGTGAGTATTTTGTCGTAGACTCCGAAACTACCCACCACATGACCTACAGCCGACGATGGCTCGTGGATTATTCCAAACTCCAGCTCAAGTCAAGCTCGGAGGCTCTCGAGTTATCAGTGCACAAGGCTTGGGTTTTGCGCAGATTACGGTTTCAACCAATGATCGCACAGACATCATCCGACTCAACGATGTCCTGTTCGTCCCGAATCTCCGCCGTAATCTCATCCCCGTGTCTAAGATCACAGATGATGGTTTCAAGATCAGAGTGACCAAGGCTGACAACAAGCTCATCAAAGGCGAAACAGAAATTTTCGCTGATCGACAAAACGGTTTGTACGTCTTCTACGCCACGGAACCACTGGAAGCAAATCTGGCTGTAACAAAGAAGGAAGTGAGCCTACTGGAAGCTCACGAAGCCTTCGCTCACGTTAACGTTAGTTTGGTAAAGAGAATGCTGCAGCGCGGAGGTCACGAAATTCTGGAGGATTTCGTGTAGGGTGATTCATGCTCCCGCGGGAAGATACCGAGAGCGAGCAACAGAGCGAAGCCAGATGATGCAGGAGCATCCAGGCCCGGGTTCATCCGTGCTGACACGCTGTGCCAAAGGCTTCGTTCGGTGGTGCCCCGTATTTTCTGACTCTATCCGATGATTTCAGTAGATACAGAAATATTTACTTCCTCCAAACGAAAGATCAAGAAGCCGATTGCATCGAGTCGTTCACTACGTGGTTTCACACCAAGACAGGCCGTCAGGTATATCACTTTCATTCAGATGACGGCACTGAGTTCAAAAATCGTAGAGTCATTAATCATTTGAAAAGTATCGGAGCGGAGATCAGCTACTCTCGGCCCTATAGTCCCCAGCTCAACGGGGTAAGCGGAAGATCGAATCGTTCTCTTATGAATCTGACTAGAGCCATGCTGATTGAGAGTAAATTACCGAAAGGTCTGAGGGCAGAAGGCGTGAATTTCCCTGCCCATATTCTGAATTAGGTTGAAACCCAGAAAGAAACCAACAAAACTCCTTTTGAACTGATTCATGGTAAACTCCCTCACCTCAAAAAGATATTGCGATCCGGCACTCAGTGCTATTACTAAAATAGAGCTCCTGCTAGAAAGAAATTAGATGACAGAAGCTTTCCGGGCAGAGTCTGTGGTATCGAACCAGATGGATTGGCGTATCGCATCTGGATTCTCGATACGCGTCTAGTAATCATCACCAAGGATGTCAAGATTAAGAAGTTTCCCCCTTCTCGACTATGATCGAGAAAATTCGAACGAAGGCACCCCCGACGAAGGCACAGCTGAAGATGAGGAAGAATCTTCGCCACCCCTACCCTCAGCCGCCACGTCCGGTCGCCTCTGTCGATGAACTTTGGGTGTACCCTATGGAGATCCGCTTGGCCTTACTCAGTTTTGCGAACAGCTCCAGCGGAGGCTCTGACGGGCTCCGACCTCGTCATCTCAAAGACCTCGTTGAGAAAAACAATGACTCCTGTCGAAATTAAGTGTAATGGTGACCAACGGCAGACTTCCCGACTTCGCCTTGGACACATTCTACGGGGCCAACCTCTTAGCTGTCCGCAAGGAGGGTGGTGGTATCCGTCCAATAGCGATTGGCATTACCCTCCGCCGTCTGGCTGGGAAAGTCGTCATCCGAAAGAACAAAGAGTCGATCCGAGATTTGGTCATTCCTCACCAGTTGGGCA
The DNA here is from genome assembly GCF_000255335.2 of Galendromus occidentalis. Classification (NCBI taxonomy): domain Eukaryota; kingdom Metazoa; phylum Arthropoda; class Arachnida; order Mesostigmata; family Phytoseiidae; genus Galendromus; species Galendromus occidentalis. The sequence continues at coordinate 12,598 of NW_003805205.1, read as the reverse complement.
TTAGAGTCGGGGGTGGTTGTGAGGCCGCCGTTCATGCCGCGTCTAGCGTCTAGCTTCCTTGAAGTGAACAAGGACTCCGGAAAAGTAATGGTCGAGCTGGACTTCGCCAATGCTTTCAACACGCTCCGAAGGGACCTCATCCTCACTTCAGTCCAGTCCAGCTTCCCCAAGCTTTACCCCATGATCCACCAAGCATACAGACTTCCAACAAAACTATTCCGGAGCACATCATTCTGTCAAAGAACGGTGTTCAACAGGGTGACCCTTGTGGGCCTGCACTGTTTTGCATCGCGCTTCGTCAGCTTGTTTCTACTCTGGAGTCAGAATTCTGACCATGTTTTTTGGATGATGGCGTGCTGGGGGCTCATGCGACTCTGTCATGGCTGACATCGAAAAAGTCCGATACTTTGCCGCTGTCTCCGGCTTAGAGCTCAACGACTCCGAATGCGAACTTGCTGTACTGTCTGATGCGGCTGATGCTCGCGCAGTAAGCCTTCTGACGCTCCAACGCACCTTGCCGAACATTCGACTTCTAGGCGAAGATGAGCTCGAGCTGCTCGGAGCGCCTTTGAATAATGCTACGATTCATCGCGTGCTCTCCCGGAAGTCGCTCCTCATAGATCTATGGTGCTCAAGGTTGCCGATCCTCGACGCTCATCCAGCCTTATTCCTGATTCCTGATGCGCTGCAGTCTCTCAGCCCCCCGACTATTATTCGTGTTGCGTTGTTGCGACGCTGACGCCTTCCAAGAGGTTCTGCGAGATTTCGACCTGAAGCTGCGCCTATGCTTAAGCACGCTTCTCAATCTCGACGTGTCGTCAGACAGCCCCTGGTTGCAGTCTTCTCTTCCCATCGCCTCTGGTGGCCTGGGAGTTCGATCAATCTTCGATTCGGCTTCTAGTGCGCACCTGGGCTCATTGAGCCAATTCAGGTCGTTAGCCGCAAGTTTCTCTCCAGCGAGCAACGCCACTGATCTGGACTCCCGTATCGCCCTCCTTACCCAGAGGTTCCAGTCGAGATGGAATACCCTTCCGGACGAAATCTCGCAACGCTCCCTCGACCGTATCATCGTATCACCAAGACGTTCTCAGCTAATTCGACAACAACTCACTCCGCATCGCTGCCGGTCTCCGATTGGGACTCCCTCTGTTCTCTCTTTATGCCTGTGCGAGATGTACGGGTCCAGTCTCCGCTCTAGGTGAACACGGTCTGAGCTGTCCGCGCAGTAGCGGCCGTCACTCGCGTCACAGAGCCTTGAACGCCGTCAGCTCTAACGCCTTGCGGTTCGCGGAAATTCCAAACGAATTGGAGCCAACGGGCCTCTCGCGTAACTCCGCCCTCCTTCCTGACGGGCTTACTTTGACATCGTGGTTCGCAGGTAGACCACTGGTCTGGGATGCGTCAGTATGGGACACGTTGGCCCCAAGCCCCAACACACCGGTCGCTCGCGGTCCGTGCTGCGGGTGAGGTGGCCAAACTGGCAGAGAAAACAAAGTTTTCGAAATATGAGGAGCTCGGAAATCGTTTCTTTGTTCAGCCGGTCGCCATCGAAAGGCTAGGAGTCATAGGAGAGTCTTCAGAGGCCTTCCTCCGAGACTTGGGAAAGCGGATCGAATTTTCTTCAGGGGATAAGAGAGCTGAAGAGTTTCTCCTACAGAGGATATCCATCGGGGTGCAGAAGGGAATTGCGGCAGCGGTCCTCGGATCATTACCGAATGCTGATGGCCTCGCTGGCATAGGTTGATAAGATTCAGACACCATCTCCATGACAAGATTATTTAATAAATTCCATCTATATTAAAGAGGACAACGAGGAGGTCAAACTTATATTTTTTTAATGGGAAAAACTCTTTATTTGTGCAACAAGGTATATCTTAAAATAGAACATGTGATTATCGTTCGTTGATCATGTCGACAACTCTCCACGCGAAGTGTTGCTTCAGTTTCTTCGATCGGGCAATTACATGTGGTCTCAGATTGAATCCTCCTCTCGTCGGCATGATCTGTAGTATGAAGAATTCATCGAACGACTCATCGCACGTCATCCTTTTATATATAGTAAGGACTTGAATCTACGGGTTTTTATCGCACGTCATCAGTTTCTTCAACGCCTTCAAATCAGCCGCTTTCATGTGGTCATGTATATCCACTATCTCGAGAGTGCCCCTCTCGATGCCACACCTGTGCTCGACTCGGTGGAGAAATCGTTTCTGCATTCGTGAAATCTTCCCGATGCTGCCTTTGTCGATGGGATTCCAGACTGGGCTCGCGTACAGAAGGATCGGCAGAACATGCGAGGTGTAAAGCCTAAGATATGCCGAAGGACTCTTGAGAACGAAAGAGCGGAAAATCCAGGATGTGATAATAACATATACAGCTCTGAGTGATCGACAATTTAGTTGGACAATGTTGATCGAGGGAGAGATCAGGTTGAGTCAGGCGACATTCACATCGGTTGGTTCCGAGTCATCTTGAGGGGGTTCCGTGCCATCGACCGGGGGCATCGGGGCCTTCTCAAGAACCCGCTCATCAAAGAGAACGCTCTTGTAAGGACGACATCTGATTCCAAACGGCCAATTATCCTCAGAGAGTAGGGCATCCAAGCATCCTTTCGGGGCGAAAACCGCGAAGGAAGAGAATGTCTGCTCGTTGCGTCTCCTAAATTTGGAAACCGAGAGCACATCCGGGGCGATCAATCTGCAGTGATCAAGAAGATCTTGAGCAGAGGTTTCGAGCAGGGCGTCGGTCACAAACAGCAGCGGAGCCGAGGAGGGTCTGGAGTGATTTGCCACTGTCGGCCGAAGGCGAGATGAGTCGATTCTGACAGCATCCGAAGTTCCCCTACCGCAACGAAGATGCTCATGACCACACACCCGAAGATATTCGCCGAACTAGTCGACGGGGTACTGCGGCGAGGCGTCTTCCCGGTCGAGTGGAAAACCGCAAAGCTTATCTTGAATCCGAAATCCAAGGAGAAAGGCGCATACAGACCCATATGCCCAATCAACACCGTCGTGATAGGAGTAGAGACAATTATTAACCGAAGACTGCAGGAAGAGCTGGAGGACGGAGGCCTCGAAGACTCCCCATACGGATTCAGGCGGAGCGCGACAGCTCGCCCACGGCGTCAACTCGGCAACCGCGACATCTCGGCCACCACGACATCTCGGCCTCTGCGACAGCTCGGCAACTGCGACAACTCAGCCACCATGGAGACTCGGCGCCGACGATCGCTCGGCTTTCCTTGACTGAGTTGATTCCATGAACGACCTCGGCGAATATCTTCGAGTGTGTGGTCATGAGCATCTTCGTTGCCTCCGGAGGGACTCTGTCTTCGCCGGATGCTTTGCCGGGAGTCATCCTGTATGCAGCGACGATCAACTCGTTCGTTGCT
>NW_003805205.1:0-9184 GCF_000255335.2 Galendromus occidentalis | reverse complement strand
GCGTCCCTGTTGGCAATTTGTCTGCTTGGGAAGTGCTCCTCTACGGCCTTCGTCACCGTCGCCCAGGGCAGGGTGAGTCTCTTGATGCCAGTCTTCTCGCGGACGAGCTGGCATCGTCAACCCTCAGGAGCCACGAATTCGTCACCTAATGACCAATTGCGCCCCGATGGTATCGACCCCGAGTCGATCTCGGCAGGATGCGGTATATTTAATCTCGTTGGACCATTCATTGCGCTGAATTCCGGAAGCGGTGAGCATTGGACGCGTCGGAAGTGCCGCAATGTATTCCAGTTCATTGCCCGGCCGCGAGATCAGCTGATATTTGGCGGCTTTCGAGCCGCGATGGGAAGAGCTGCACACATGATGATGATGATGATGATGCACAGATGGGAAGTGCTCCGCACATGCGGATATCGCGAAACACAGCGTCTTCGTAATCCTCGTACGATCCTGCGTCATGAGAGGGATGGTATTCCATTCTCGGTCGTGTTTAGGGCTGGGAATCCATCACGGGATTCACAGTCGCGCCGAAAGCCGTGAATTTTCCTTCTTCCTGAGATGCCGTGAATTTTTTTTCACTCTCCTTTGAGATGTTTCCTGACTCCCGACTTCTAAGAGCTGTTTCCACGAGGAGATGAGGATTCCACTATCGGAAGAAGAACCTGGCGTTCGGGAGACGCCGAAAAAGTGATCATCAGCACAATAGTATCCCCTACCCGGCATTCTAAGGTCGAAAATTCACAATATCGAGAATTTTCGGTACCGTGAGTGCTCGTCGGGAATGATTCAATTTATTGGAATAGGATAGAGATCTTCATCCCGCGAAACAAAGAGAGAGAACCGATGGGAAATGCTGAAGAAAGACTTGTGTGTACAGCGATGAACGAAAAACGGAAATTATGCTCACCGCGGTGGTGGAATCAATGGTCTGCGCGGGTTCTAGCCTGCGACGAATAGACCACTTCGTGTTTTAGATTGCGCTGAGGACTGTGTCTGTAATGAATGAGGACGGAACGAATAAATTTTAAGGGCGACGAGAGGACCTGCACAGTGTTCCTCCCGAGTCCCGAGTCATTCGCTCCGCTCCTCGTCCCCCTGCTCGCCTTGCCACGATTTGCGGCGTCTTGTCTGTCAGAAGCCAGAGCTCAGAGTCATGCTCACTGTCTCCCCTGCCGCGTATCAATATCGTCTCGTGTTTGAGGTGACTTGCTCAAATGGGTAACCCGCATTGTTCGGGCTCCCAAATCGCCCGAATTTCTCGGGACACAGCGCTCAACGATACAGCTAGAAATTGATCAAGCTCTCTTGTTTTGCAACTCGTCAGATGTCAGGAATGTCATTCGCTCCGATTTTTCTTGCTGAGCGTTGCGTGTGGGTGAGGCTTTGATTTTTCTGAAACTCGTTCCCCAAGTTTTCTGTAGCTCCGTCGACGCTCAAAACAGTTCACAACGTAAAGTTCAATGACCCGATAGGAGATCCCACGTTGCGCTCGATCTCATTCTACAGGATCGCTCAACTGGCGGTTGAAGCTATTGCGGCATCCATCGTCAGGAACATCGTCGAATCAATGTGTTATCATGCGGCGAGAAAGAACGAAGTTCAAGAATTCAATTATCGCTGATTACGCGCAATGTATCACGCGAATCCACACTAGTCGGTTCCGAAGCTAGTGTGAGAAAGGTGTGAGTATTCTGAGTTTCCGGCGAAATTCGCAGTGATTCTCGTAAGTCACGGAAATCGCTCGCAGGGTAACCAGCCAGAGTTCATCGTAACTCACCTTGATCAACGGTACAGCCCAGCTCGCTCCCGCGCTCGTAGGTGCTGTCTCCTCACGTTCGAAGTTCGCACCACACCGTCTTTTACAAAAGAGCATTCTTTTCGCCTGGCTATGGAGGTTTCCGAAGTCCCACGAGCGAACCAATATTGCTCAAGGTAGTATCGGGAATTCATCCAGTTTCATGTATACGGAACGGACGCCATCGGATCGGTCAGACTAACCGGCACAGGGACACTATCGACATGAACGAGAAGGCTCTCTTTCACTACGAGTCCCACATCCATCCAAGATCGGATTGAATAGTCAGATGAATCACGTCGAAGACCGTAGCTGGCACGACAGATGAAGTCCTCGCGAGCGATCGATTTGGTCAGAAACGGAGACACAATGCGCGGGTCGCAATCTCCATTGATATACCGACGATCCGGTTCCGCTTGTATTCATCTCAAGGGAGAGCCGCCATTCTCGAAGGAGTGTGCGACGGCGAGAAGATGGTAATGCTGCATTCGGAACCTTACGGTGATGTTCATTCGATCGAGCGCCGCCGATCAACAACTTCGAACTCCATACCTTCACTGCCATGTTCAGCCGTTACGCCGTTCCGCAACACAGAAAACTCATGGATTGGTCTTGAGCCGCTGGTGCGAACGCTCATGAATTTTTTATTTCAAATGAAATGGGGATCCCATAGTAGGGACACGCGAACTAAATCACTCGCGAATGCACCACTACCCACGACCCACGATTCTTGAGCCTGCGGTTCTTCCGTATGCGTACATCGAACGCAAGAGTCTTGAAGTGTGATTTTTCAATGTGATTTCGACGACGCATTTCGACTCGTGGTCGGGCCACACCGAAGACCACCCAACACCACGGGAGCGATTGCTGTTGAACGATTTCACCGACGGATTACCATCGCATGATGATGTATGATAGACGATTTCTTCAGCGGAAGCAATGGAATTGAATCGGCTCCCTCTACATTCGGGAGTGCCAGCCGTGTTAGAGACACCTTCTACTTCTGACGCATAGAACCAGACTCCACCATCAGCGGTGTAGCTCCAACGCAACGCTCCTCCACAACGTTCCATTCCTGTATGTGCATTTTGATTACTGCCTCCGACAGCTGCGGCGCAAGTAAATTACTTGCCACCTCACATACTTTGTAAACTAGATAGAGACTCGAGTACGCGTCGAGGGTAGTGACACCAATTTAGTTACGAGATTATCTTCCACCTGTAACTGCGGCGTGTACAATGAAGAACAGCCCGCATCACTTGTACAAGTTAATCCTCTCAATCCCAATACCAACCCCGACCAATCCCGACGCGAACGATTGACCCATTCAATTGTTGGTCAATCTCTCAGTCCCGGTTGATACTACCGGGAGTAAGAGCTGCAAACCCTGCAACCCTCCAATACGCAGATAGGCCTCATGAAATCGCAGTATGGTATCTGCTCTATTCATTACAGCATTCCGATTGGTAAAAGTCACTTGCAGATAGTCTTGAAACTGGCTCACATCAAGTTAGTACCTTAATGAAGTCTTTCTACACTCCATTTCAATTTGTTCATATTGCTCAAGGTAGTATCGGGAATTCACACGATTATAGAGCAATCACTATGAGGTTCAGTCATTATTGTTATGGACTCTGGATTGGATGCTGATTTACTCAGAGGCGTTCAGTCATAACCCATTAGATGATAGTCTAGTACCTCTGATGTTTCAATCAAACACAAAACCGTTTATCTAAACCTACGGTTCCTCTCGTACTATGCAGGATTGCCATCACCATAACGAACACGAATGGTGGGGTGAAACCACCCTCTCACGACGATCAGTTGAGATTCCGAAGAATCCGTACTATTGCATAACTATTGCCAGCGACGGACGCAGCAATAGTAAATACTTATGATTGGGATTATATATGGAAACAGATGTAGCATAGAGACAGATTTTCTGTGCTGAAGTTTTCATTCGAAAACACAAAGCTCACAAAATTTCACGACTCATACAATTTCCACATATTATTATGTTTTATCGTTTGAAGGACTTGATGATTCTCCAAATTGACTCTGGACTTTTTTTTCTTCTCAATAGCGCAGATGTCTACCGAATGAAGAATAGGTTTTATCACCCGCGAGGGTGACGCGTACAATACACGAGGACAGTGAAGTAACACCACAATAGAGCAGTGTGTCACCATTCGCGGGAAGCTGCGATACATGTTTAATACACACAAGTTTCTCATGTCTCTCACACACCACAGCCCTCCTGGAACGCGGGAGTAACGCGTGTGTGACAGAGCATTTTACGGGTACCGTTGAACTCTGTTACAGAGCAACGGTTTTATTATCAGTAATGATCCTTCCGCAGGTTCACCTACGGAAACCTTGTTACGACTTTTACTTCCTCTAAATGATCAAGTTTGATTTTCATTGCAAACATTACACATACAAAGTACGTGTACATTTACTCAGATGATCTCACTAAACCATTCAATCGGTGGTAGCGACGGGCGGTGTGTACAAAGGGCAGGGACGTAATCAGTACTAGCTGATGACTAGCACTTACTGGGAATTCCTCGTTCAAGGGGCACAATTGCAATCCCCTGTCCCCATTAAGAAAAACATTCAAAGATTACTAACTTTTTCAAAGGCTAGAGAACTCATTTTATTTCTCAATGTAGCGCGCGTGCAGCCCCGAACATCTAAGGGCATCACAGACCTGTTATTGCTCTGTTTCAAAGCGTTACACACGCTTAATCCCATTTGGTAACACCACAGAAGACGAGATTCCATACGTTAATTAATAGGCTAGAGTCTCGTTCGTTATCGGAATTAACCAGATAGATCACTCCACCAACTAAGAACGGCCATGCACCACCATCCACCAAATTAAGAAAGAGCTATCAATCTGTCAATCCTTCTAGTGTCAGGACCTGGTAAGTTTTCCCGTGTTGAGTCAAATTAAGCCGCAAGCTCCACTCCTGGTGGTGCCCTTCCGTCAATTCCTTTAAGTTTCAGCTTTGCAACCATACTTCCCCCATAACCCTACTTTGGTTTCCCGTGGCCTCTCACTCAGTTATACTCATACTCAATCGTAGTATAAAGAATACACATACATGTAAAGACATGTATGCTGAATACAGACATGAGCAAATGGCTAGTTGGCATAGTTTATGGTTAGAACTAGGGCGGTATCTAATCGCCTTCGAACCTCTAACTTTCGTTCTTGATCAATGAAAACATTCTTGGCAAATGCTTTCGCAGTAGTTCGTCTTGCTGTGGTCTAAGAATTTCACCTCTCTCGCAACAATACGAATGCCCCCAACAGTTCCTATCAACCATTGTACCGTTCAAAAACCAACAAATAGAACAGCAACATATTCCATCATTCCATGCAATTATATCCAAGTAACACACTTGCCTTAAGCACTCTAATTTCATCAAAGTGAGTTTTGATGACTCTTGTAAGCCGGACAGTGAAGTCGGCGAAAACAGTCATTCATATTTCCTCCAAGTTATTTACCCCTCGGAATCGGGATATACCACCAATTGGATGATCCATCGGATGGTAGTTGTTAACCAGGGGAACTTTTCAAACTACGAGCTTTTTAGACGCAACAAGTTTAATATACGCTATTGGAGCTGGAATTACCGCGGCTGCTGGCACCAGACTTGCCCTCCAATAGTTCCTCGTTAAAGGATTTAGAATGTACTCATTCCAATTACGAAGCCTCATTTGAGTCCCGCATTGTTATTTTTTGTCACTACCTCCCCGTGCCGGGATTGGGTAATTTGCGCGCCTGCTGCCTTCCTTAGATGTGGTAGCCGTTTCTCAGGCTCCCTCTCCGGAATCGAACCCTAATTCCCCGTTACCCGTTACAACCATGGTAAACATATAATATACCATCGACAGTTGATAGAGCAGATACTTTGAAGGAATAGCACCGGCCTGAGGCCGTAATGCTCGGCAAAGTTATTCAGAGTCGCCACCTGCAGCCCTCGAGAGGGCATGGTTTGCACTAATAAAAGCACATCCAACCGAAGTTGAACGTATTTGCATGTATTAGCTCTAGAATTACCACAGTTATCCAATTAACAAAACACATCCCATGAAATTATAACTGATTTAATGAGCCATTCGCGGTTTCACCATTCTTGGGTCTGAACTTATACATGCATGGCTTAATCTTTAAGACAAGCATATGATTACTGGCAGGATCAACCAGTTTCACAAAGAAAAAGTTATGAAGTCTAATGTCGCAGAAACTCCTGCGAGCACTAGAGCAACTTTCTCTACACCCGAGAACCCGGGTGCGCCAGCCGTGTTACACACACAGCTTCTGCTACACTCTCATTGGACCCGTCTCCGCCATCAGCGGAGCAGCTCCAACGCAGCTTCCAACGACTGTAACGTCTCCACCACGCCAAAAAAGCGCCTTCAACTATGATCGCATATTAGCGGTACACCCTGACTGCCAGAATCGCTCGCGAGCACTATTCGGCCTATACGAACGCTCGCCCAGTAACACCGTGTAGCACAAACCCACCGGGAATCCCCGTGAGTTGTACTGGTAAATATACTGGGTTGGAAAATCCACAATACCTTCGGTTTCTGTCGCTCGTTGGAGAGAAAGGCTCCTACTGGTGAAGAAATCGTCTTCTTCCTCTCTCTTTGGTCGTCGTCTCTTTTTAGCATTAGTTGAACACGGCCTTCAGAACCGCCTTCAACCCTCACTTTGTGTTGGGTGAGGCCCACCTTGCAGACAGCCTCCGTTCTGCAAACGGAAGTCGTCGTCGATTAGGAAATTTTCTCACCGCTATCCGTGAAGCCTTTGAAGAACTACAAATTGTCATCCCGGCCGGCCGGGTCGGTGAATCTGGTGGGAAAACTCATTAGAAGGAGCCAGGTAAGTACGCCATTTGACTCATTCGTCGTTCAGAAATGTGAGCCCGCTGCACCAAGGTGTGTGCGCTTCAAGTCCGATATGAGAACAATATCCTAAACAAATATTGTGAGGCTGTCGACTAGCCGTTTTAAAGATCCGCGCGCTGCGGTGAGACGTGCTCTCGGCGCGGCGAACTGAGATTCCAGCAGACGGCGGCTTCGGGGAAAACTCTCACTCGATCACGGCGCGCGCTACCGAGCGGTCGACCCGGCCGAAACTCTAACCGCGCGATCAATCCCGTTCAATAAAATAATTGTGTTGTGACCGACGGACCCAAAGAGCCCTCATTGTGCGTTCCTCACAATATCAGGTCTCGCCTCTCGTCGAAGCCCCGGACTCTCAGACGAAACGGATCTCAGCACGATCACGGAGGGGATTAAGAATCGATCTTGATGCTTTATCGGACAGGCGACGAAGACTCCCTGCTGGTAGCGACTCTACCGAATAGATGCATAATTATATGGTGCATGTACTTTTGAGCGCAGGTCAATTTGAGCGCACCGTCGCCGCGCGCGTTTTGCGTTTTGTACCGTCACCGTCTGCAAGAGGACGGTCCGCGCGTTGAAGGCGAGAGGAGAGGCGCGAAACTTTTTGAATTGGCCCCCGCATCGCCGGCGACACTGAGTTGAGTGAGCTGAGAGGCCCGAGGGGTGTACGCTGAATCTCCCTTCATCCGCCAAAAAAGATAGAGAGAAGACAGGGAGCGGGGAGGAACGATGAACCGATTAACTTTCGACGGTCAGGAAGATCGGGAAGGAACTTGATGTAATGCTCGATGAAACCCTAGTGAAGTCCTTGTGCAATTCTCCGAAACAGTGTCGTCTCGGTCGATGTCCTTAAAAAGCACGTTCTGAATCTTCATTGTCAGTAATCAGTACACAGGCCTTCGAGGCGCTTGCGCGTGTACGGTAGATACCCTTAATAAGGACCCGGTGACGACTGGAACTAGGTCATAAAAGGCCGATTGCCCGGTCCCGGTCGAGTTTCAGGGACTTGCCACGTTGAGGGACTCGTTTTTTGCGGACACAAAAACGGACACCCGGATACGACCGACTGATGCCTCGGTCCCGGTCCTATCTCATTCCGTATTGTCTGAGTCGGTCCTAAGGGACCTACTCTTGCGAGGCGACGACATCTTCGAGTAAGATGGAGGATGAGATCTTCGTCACGATCATGTGTTCAAATTCATTCTGGAAGGAGACAGGGTCGTGGCGGCATTCGAGAAGCGAGACCGTTTCGGCCGGTCCCTCGAAATCCGTTATGACTTATGACGGAGTTTCACTATATGCGGCAACCGATTGTCCTTGTCGCCTCGCTCTGCATCCTCAAGGTAAGTTCACAGTGGATGTGCAGCAAGACTCCGGGTCTATCGAGCACGGCCAACGTGCCTCGACCGATGTAAGAAGTCCCCATCTCTGCGGGGCTGTGGTATCTTTCAATCTGCCGGGGCAACCGATCCGGCAGGCAGAATATGAGGGTATGTCAGTCTTTAAGGATTAGAGGAGTCGGTCGAGACTCGACAATGCATGAGGTCGCGGAGGGAGGGAGGGCGCAGTAAGTATATGAATGATAATGATAAGTCTTCCCAGCTCGCTTGCGCTCCCTCATACTGTGGGATCGAGTAATTCCAGGCAATTAACAAGGAAGTCCTCTCCTCTCCCGGTTCCCGAATCTTTTCCTGTGGATAATCGCGAACCTGATGCTCGCGTCCCGGTCACTGGGACTTCCCACAAGAAGTCCGTATGGTCCCGCCTAGGCTCGTACCTCCTATTACTGAGTACAGTCGTGAAGGGATATACGCTTCGTAACGCCCAGTAACAGTGCCGAGCGCCCCGTTACGGACCGTAAAACTCGGGACTCGAATCTTGATACGGCCTGCGTGGTATTTCTATGAAACCTCGGTTGTATCAATCCTCGATTATATCAATCGTTATTGGCAGTTGGCAGTCATCAGTTGGAATAATCGAGGTCCTACAGATTCAGATTGCTCTTCAGGAGTACTCGAGCAGTCTCCATGTGAAAACCGGTGCGATTCAAATTCGAAGAGCTCGAGTGAGGTGTCACGTGTCATATATCATCATGTGCGCAGTACATACCCGCACATGCAACCGTTCAAACCACATAGACGTTTGGCCGATAGAATGGTCGAATGCATAAGGCGAGCTTCTATTCGTCGGCGAGCGGTAAGCTATTATACATTTGCTATGTAGCTCTGTTCCTGTTCTCTCATCCGAAGATCCGGGGATAGGTTCAATCCCGGGTGCCGGCTGAAGCAGGTTCGGAATCTGAAGCTCACTTCGAGGGCGTTATGGGGCCGTCATCGTTAGGGCTGTGAATAGGTATGTCGCAAAACGCGATTTCACCGCGATTGATTGTCGCGACCGTCGCGACCTTTCGCCTGCAGTCGCCAGAAACGAAAAATCTGACGTCTAATTTCGTCGAAATTTCAGGT
>NW_003805204.1:11925-16043 GCF_000255335.2 Galendromus occidentalis | reverse complement strand
CATTTCACTCCCCGTCGGAATGCTTAGAGGGTTTCTCTATATACTCGATCACTACCTGCAACTTACGGATGTCTTGAAGTTGAGCCTTGGGTACTCGGAGCAGCGATTTTCAGCAGTTGGTTCACAGAGCTATTCGTGCTGATAACACGTTCAGAATAAACTAGACGGTGGATGCCTTCAAACCCAGTATCTTTATTCTAATACCCAGAGCTTATATAGTGTCCACCACACCGTGGTAAGGGTAAACCTTCCACTCCACTTAGTGTCAATGCTCCCTAGAGCAGAGTAATTAAAGTTACCAGAAAACACGACACGGGAACCCAGAATTTCAACACCTGGCCTCGATCGCTGATGAGCACCCTCGGTGCGCCGTGTTGGAGCATCACGTTCTTCACCAGGAAATCCGCCACCCTTTCTGCCGAGCCGTCTAGAAGAGCTTTCGCTATGAGGTACTTGGTTAGATGGCAGATTGCGGTCACGATTACCCTGTTTCCCTTATTGGTCGGGTTGAACGAGACCAGATCGATTCCGATCGTGTGGAACGGTGTTTCCGGCGTTTCCAGGTGTTGTAGAAGGCCCGTCCTCTCCGGACTGAGCTTACGCCGCTGGCACTCGACGCATTTCTTCACGAAGTTTTCCGATCCCTGTATGCTGACGGCCAATAGTATCTCTGTATGATTTTACCATAGGTTTCCGCGATGCCCAGGTGTCCTGCTTCCTTGCATGCGTGAGCTGCTTCCAGTGCGTCGGGTCGCATGTGTTTCGGAAGCACCAGCAGCAGGTTTTCGCCGGATCGTGTGAAATTCCTCTTGTAGAGTATGCCGGATACGTTTTCGAAGGTGTTGGAGCGTTTTGCTAGATCCCTGATTCTGTCGAGTGATGGATCTGATTGTTGTGCTCGAGCTAAAGATTCCAGCGAGAGCGAGTTGATGCTTGAACTGATCTTCTCTTCCTCTAGTGTCGTTGATTTGGTCTCTGATCCGGCTGATTCCTTCTGCCTTTCCGGGTATCGTGACAAGCAGTCCGCGTCGAGATGTTTCCTTCCCTGCTTATACACTACTGTAATATCGTATTCTTGTAGTTGTAATGCCCACCGTGCTAACCGTCCCCTCAGGTTCTTCGCCGTCATTAGCCAACATAGTGCGTGATGATCGCTTACTACTGTGACCGATCTTCCGTGAACGTAAGGGTGAAACTTTTTCACTGCCCAGACGACTGCGAGGCCCTCCTGGTCCGTCGTTGAGTATCGTGACTCCGGGGCTGACAACGTACGGCTCGCGTAAGCGATCACTCTCTCAATGCCTTCTCCATCGATTTGTGCGAGGATTGCCCCGATGCCATACTTGCAAGCGTCCGTTCGAAGGATCGCCGGCCTGCCTGTATCGAAGTGGCCAAGTAGCGGTGGGCTAATCAGCTTCTCTTTGAGGGCCTCGTATGCCTGTTGCTGTTCCTGCTCCCAGTGAAATTTTACTCCGTCTTTTAGTAGGTTATTCAGCGGGCTCGCTGTCTTGGAGAAAATTTCCATGAATTTGCGATAGTATGAGCACAATCCGAGGAAAATTCTTACCGCCTTTTGATTCGTCGGGGTTGGGAAGGCGCGTATGGCGCTTGTCTTTGCAGGATCTGGAAGAATTCCTTTGCTGGAGACTTTGTGTCCGAGTAGCGCGATCTCTTTCGCACCGAACGAGCATTTCTGGATGTTGAGGGACAGGTGTGCTTGATCTAGACATCGCAGGATCTCCAGTAGCCGCTGGTAATGTACGTGCAGGGTTCTGCCGAAGACACACAAGTCGTCGAGGTAGACCAGACAGTGTTTCCATTTGTGACCGCGGAGCACACTGTCCATGAGCCGTTCGAACGTTGCTGGACCATTCGATAGACCGAAAGGGAGCACTTTAAATTCGTATAGGCCGTCTGGGGTCGAAAACGCCGTCTTCGACCAGCACAGCAACGGAAAGCCGAATCGTTATCTTCACCGGAGCAAAGAACAACGGTTACCCATCAAGCACCAATCAACAACTTTCCGAAATCAAGTGCTCCAACGACAAAACTCATTGAAACCCGCCAAACGAAAAAGCTACAAAAGAAAAAACTCCTTCAACACTGACTCGGAGGGGAAGAAATACCATCAATACTCGTAAGAGTTTTCGGTTCCCTTTTTCGGTAAACACCTGTCCCGACCATACTGTAATCTGTCACCCCTCGGGATAAATGTCATTTTTTTTTCTGGAACACTGCACACTCTCCTAGAGTTGCATCACCCTCTTGGAAGACACTCCTTTTTTCTCGTTTCGAACAGGCCTGTCAGACTGCGCCGTTCGAATACCCTTCCAACGCAGAGGGGATCCATACATATAATACTCATATGATTAATCCAATAATTCTAACTTTTATTGTAACCCGATCTTTTTGCTTAAAGGCTTTCGGGATAACTATTAGAGGGGATGTTGAGGTTAGAATAGCTACCCTCATTCCTTGTGAGCAAAATGTTCGTTAGAACATCTGTCTCGAGGCCGACCTCGGTTCCGGCCTCTTCTCTCTCCGTAACGATTCTAACGTTAGCGTACCAGATGTCGTCTGGGTTACGACCCCACATCCGGACGCTTGCAACCCCACGAGTTGCATGAGACTGGGAGAGGGTTCAGCTGACTTCACCCTCTAGATATATAAGACCACGCTAACCAGAATAAACTCGCTGTGGTGTTCTTACACATCGATTCTGTACTACTCTGACTGCGTTCTCCTTGATCGACCTGAGTGCTGCGTCCTGAACCTAACCTTCGCAACCATTTAGGAACGACATCCTGAGAGACGGTCGACGCATGAGAGCATCCCGTATGCTCATCTATGCCCTCCGCACCCGTGAAATGTCAAGCGTTCGAATCGTCTTCAGTAGATTCGAGTTTTGTGCAATTGCCAGGTGGTTCTCCGAATCACAAATACATAAGGCAGGAGTTCAACTTTCTCATGCAAGGAATCGATGTTTTTATTCCTCGTTGATCCCAATGGATCAGGTCTTCCAGAAGATTCCCAAGGGTTAGGTTACGGCTGTTCACATGCACAAGTTTTTAGTCAGGCTTTTTCACAGGTTGTATCAAGCTCCCATTGGTTATGCTGTTTCTCTCCTATCAGGCTCGACCTCTCCCTTAGGTAGTATTTCTTCACAGGTCCCTCTCAGGCTGAATTAGTCTAACTTCATCAGCGTCAGCAAATCGTATTAGAGTATTTTATCATGTCAAAACGCTGAGCACCTTTTTGGATGTTTGCACCAGACCTTGCCGAGCGCAGAGGCATTTCCGTGGAGGAAGCGAAACCCCTGGCCGATGACCTGTGGCCCAGCATGGACTCCGAGGCTAGGTGTTCATTCCAGGAGATGGCTAGACGAGAGAACATCAAACGACGAGCCAGTGGAGCCGGCTGCTCTCGCCATCCACCCCCCACCAAACGGGATCCAGCTCCCCAATGAGAGCTCCAGCAAAAGAACACGACGGACACAATCAATAAATCCGCCGTTTACCTGATTCCATGCTTTTCTTCTTTCGTTAGGCATATACGTACATAGATGCCATTTATTATAGTTAGTTCCCAGCCGATGCTCTTAGGTAGCAACCGACCTAATATTAATATTAATCACGAGAAATCTCTCCTTCAGATATCCTCTCCCACACCCTCTTTCCTCCTCCAGAGGGCACTGGAAGGAGGCTAGGTGATTGAGACCCAGATCGACGCATTCCTTCCCGCCTGATATGAGCGGGCGGTTGGAGAGGCCGCGAAGTCCAGGCAATGAGCCCGCCATGTTGGCGGACGGAATTCTCCGCGCGGCGACTTGAGTTCGGAGCGCCATATCGCGCGACGACGATGGCGCGTTCTCTCCCCGGGGAAGCTTTGAAGGTGGGGGGGAACAAGGATGACAGGGAAATTCGGGAGTAGGGGTGTCGGGGGCATCCGATAAGGAGCAGCGGAGAGAACGACTACATAGCTCAATTGCCGTAGAAACAGACGTCGGGAGCGAGACATGATCGCTAGCGAGCGGATGTCTGTGACCCTTTGCCCACAGAGAGTCTTTCGCGGTGGCATGACAGAAGGGATTGACGACGCTGGTTCACCAGGATCTTCTA
>NW_003805204.1:0-11905 GCF_000255335.2 Galendromus occidentalis | reverse complement strand
TCCGGGGACGTTCCCGTCTTCCCGGATCCGCCATCGGCTCCGGAGGAGGATTCCTTTATCACTTGCTGAGATTCGAGGTTTGAGGCATCAGACGTGGGGATGTCGCAACGTTTCTTCCCCGGAACGTCGCTAAGGAGTGTCGGGGCGAGATTTCTGACCACTCATCAAAAATCCTCAATGGCTTCGTTTTCCTTTGTGCTAATCATGTGTTCATTGATCGTTAACGAGGAGTTCGACGGAGGACGATTCCGGCTAGTTTTCTTCGATTTTCGAGTGCGCTTCACCCCGAAATGTGTGAAAGATTCGTCCGGGTGCCATCACTCCGCTTTGGGGAGGGACAATGTTGGTGCCACGAAAAAGGAGGCTTCAAAATAGGCTCTGTCGAAGGCACTTCGGTGTACATGTTCCACCTCAAGCGCGTCAACGTGGACTTCACGCTCACGGTGAGGTGTAAGTCTTACATTAGGAGGAAGAATTCGGAGAGTTGCCCCGTGTATGCGAGAATCACTGCTACGGGAGCCATTCTCTCTTCGGGCCCTCACAACCACATGCCAGACTCTAGGGGAATCGCGAAAGAATACCGTGCGGTGAAGGATGCAATGATTCGAGACATCCGGAAGAACCCCTCCAAATTCCCGATGAACGTAGTTATAGATCATCGGCGGGACCTTGCTATGCAGCCAGCTTCCACGATCATTCCTCGGAAGCAGCTACGGTATCTCCGCGATCACGCTAGTTAAGTCAGGCCGAGAGAGGTAAGAAGCCTGGAAGAGCTTCACTGGAAGATTGCAACGGAGAGTATTCGAGGCTACACGATCACACGAGACAACGAGCGAATCCTAAGCTTTTACGACCCCCGATCGAGGAGTCTTCTCCTAACTACCAGCCGCCTCTTGAGCTCATTGAACACGGTGGATATGCTTCACGCAGACGCCACATACAAGACGGCGCCGCGTAAGATCTGTAAGCAGCTCTTTACGCTGCATGGGAATCGGGACGGCCACGTAGGAATGATAGCGTTCGCCCTGATGAACCAAAGTACCGCAGAGGCGTACGTGTGGGTGTTACAATGTTTGAAAAGCTGCGTGCCAAGCCTTGAGATACCAGCCTACATGGGTGATTGGGACTCGGCAATGCGCGCAGCTTTCCACTCGGAGTTTCCCCACGCTGCCCTCTACGGTTGCTGGTTTCACTATTCCCAGCGCCTAGTGAAGAGAGCAGGTGAGATGGGACTGGCGGCTGCGATACGCCGCGCGGGCGAAATCCTCTCGAAGTTCCTGCCTCTCTTGGCCCTCCCTCTACTCCCAGCGTCGTTCATTGAGAAAGCCTTCGAGAACTTCGCCCAGGCCGCGCAAGACTCCCACATCGGCTTCCCCAAGCTCTTGAAGTATATCAAATCTCATTGGCTCCGAACGATTGGTCCCGACAAACTCTCGGTCTACAGGTTGAACCAAAGGACAAACAACGACGTTGAGAGCCATAACGCCAAACTATTGAGGCAGGCTCGACGCGTCCATGGTTCAGCCTGGAGCATCCTCTCAGTCCTTGTAGGCTTCGCGCAAGACTCCGCCGTCGACTTTTTGAGCCACGACATGGGTGAACCGAATATACTGTCAGAGCCCAGTCGCGCCACCAAGGACAACAAGGCGATACTCCAGCGAGCGTGGGAACTCCTGGAACGCAGAGAGATTGACGAAGTTCAATTCATCAACCGAGTGAAATATAAGGTCGGCAGGAAGCTTCACTGGCGTAACCTTCAAACAGTGGATGCGGCGTTGCCGATAGATCCTATATTGCAGCGTTGGCTGGAAGAGATGGACGCACTCTACGCTACGAGCCATCCCGCCAAGTCCGTGCATGCCGTCGACGAGGAGACCGACATAAAGCTCGGCCTCAATGTGAAGGAGGGCGAGTCGGATCTCACGGACGCGGCTTCCGATATTGATTCCACTTTCGAAGACCAGCTTGATCACCAATATCGAGGAGACGCCGATTCAGCGAGGTCATCTCTTTCGCCCGCTCCCGAGAGTCCTCGACTTGATCGACGATTCTACGTCTACGAGGATCATTCGTACGTGGATACGGCAGAATCGTTGG
Organism: Galendromus occidentalis; assembly: GCF_000255335.2. NCBI lineage: Eukaryota > Metazoa > Arthropoda > Arachnida > Mesostigmata > Phytoseiidae > Galendromus > Galendromus occidentalis. The sequence goes on along the minus strand of NW_003805204.1, from coordinate 9,808 downwards.
TCTCGCCCGCTTCGGGAAATCTTGGACTCGATCAGTTTTCCTGTGTCAACGGGCATAACTGTCACACCGATGCGGCAGGATCGTCAGCTCCTTCCGTCAAGATTCCTCGGCTTCATCCTTTCAATGGCTCAGGAGATCATCTGTACGCGCGGAATCCATCTCACTCGGAACTCCTAGTGAAGTACACAGACGATAGCTCCGACCCTCGGATACCTGCCCTAACTTACGAAATGAATTCACGGGTTCAGGACGCTATGAGAGGGGAAATTGATGCGATTCTCGTTCGAGTGGGGAACTTGGCCGTGCATCGTCGCGATCTACGGACGCTCATCAACCCCAACTGGCTGAACGATACTATCGTCAATGCCTATCTGAACTTGATCGTCAGCCGGAGCAAGAACAATTGCGATCTGTTGAAAGTGTATGCCTTCAATACATTCTCTCTGCTCTGTTACGGGAAAGGTACTTGAACGTCCGGGACTGGACTCGCAATGTTGACATATTCGCTTTCGACATTCTACTTGTTCCGGTCCACCGTGACTCCCACTGGTGCATAGCTATAATCGACATACGAAACCAGAACATTATGTACGGTGACTCGCTAGGCGGCAAGAACGACGCGTGCTTGCAAGCATTGCTCGATTACCTGGTGCTAGAGATGTAGACAAGCAAAGTCGAGAACTTGATCGCAACGGTTGGAAGTTAGAGACTCTGGAACACCTCCCGAGGCAAACAAATGGATCCGACTGCGGTGTGTTTGCTCTCAAGATCGCGGATTACGCAGCTCGAAACGCTGCTGTGAATTTTACTCAAGCCGACATGCCGTATTTCCGGCTAAGGATGGCTTTCGAGATTCTACAGTTGGCAATGATTCCCTCTGGATATGGAGATTGGTGAGAGTGAAGTGAAATAAAAGCTCTAATTCTCATTATTCTGATGGTGCCGTTCTTCTTCGGAGGGATTCTCGGGATGAAGTCGCAGCTTTTCAGGAGGGGGACGAACTATCTTATACCTCAGTCCATAAATTCGATTCATGATGGAGGCGCCTCGAACGAATCCCGCCGTCGACGTCAGGCTGTCCGGATATATCCTAGACCGCCAAGAAACTCGAGTTTCTGGTTTTATGGTTGCAATAACCCACAGGAAGCGACGCTCCGATCGATTTCGACAACGGTCAATACCCGCCGTAAGTCGCCAGGCTCCCCCCGCCGAAATAGCGGGCTCGTTGCTCGGCCTTCGTGAACTCTCCGACCGCCCGCTCATGGCAGAAGAGAACGAATGCGTTGATCCATGTGAACTCTGGGTCTCAATCACCTAGTCACGTGCTGGTCGCGTTTGTCCATTCTGTTGTCGTTTCCATCAGCGTTTATTTCGGAGTGAGTTCGTGTTCTGTCACGTATTTGTGTTTGTTGTTTGTATATCTGATGTTTATATAAGGGTTTCCAGAGACAAGGGAGAGACTCGAAATGGGCATGAGACTGAGATCTCGCGAGCTCCCATTTCGTCAAGAAATGTCTGGAGCTCGAGAAGAGATCGGTTTGAGGCAGTTGAGGCCTGAAGACGACGAAGAAGATGTCGTGGAGTTCGCGCAGGGAGAGGTTCCAGCGTTTGAGTGTGCGCCGGACCTGGGTGCTGGCGGTGGTCGCGGGGCCTCAAGCCGAGGAAGTATGAAGCTCTGTTGCTTCACGATGTTCGTTGTCGTGGTTGTCGGCATATCTTTTTTGTTGGGTTAGTATTGTGTGTGTAGGTGCCTTGGTTAATTGTATTTGTCTTGTCTCTGTTGCGAAGATATGTATATGTATATATTTTGTTTTTAGCCCATGGTTACTACCGGCGACATCCTCGGCGGGTGAACACAACAACGACCACGGTGGTGTCGGTTGTTACGGAGGAGACCGGCTTGCACGTTGGGACGACACCGAGTTTAATTCCCGCTGTGCCTGAAGTCGATCCGGACGAGGGGAGCACCAAGAAGTTCCGGGACGGTGTTCGTTTGGAACTCGTGTCGTTTGTTTGTCGCCGTTTAGCGTTTGGTTTGCAATTTTATTCGTACGAGAGGGAGTCGTGTGTGCTGATTCAGGGGGCTTTGTTGAGACCGGATTTCGTGGAGGCGCGGGAGGTAGAGCGCACACTTTTTGACATGTGCGAGGGATTCAAGAATTTTGTGTCGATTTGATACGATGAAGAAGAGATGAGAGGGTAAGCGACCCTTGGTCTTCCATGAAATAACGTGTTTTCTTTTAGCTTATTCGTTTTCCGGCCAATCGATGTCTGCGTCATGTGGAGCAGTTGGCGAGTAGGCGGGAGAGATGGATGGGGAGAAGGGTCTGAAGAGCTGAAGAGTCTCTTCTAGGTGGTTTGGAGTAGACGAGCGGTTGGGGTTGTCCGTGTCGGACGGTATGAGGTCTTCGATGATTAGATTCAGTTGTGGTAGGTGTTTTCCAATTTTTGCGAAATAGTTTTCGAATCTTTTGAACTTCAGCTCGATGATGGTTATTTCTTTCCTTAGTTCTTCTATTTCGTTGTTCATAGATCTAATTGTGTCTTTGTCCACATAGATGCGGTTTCGAAGAAGTTTACAATCAGCTCTGGTACATTGGACAGAAGGTGCTCCGAGGCGCTTTGCTTCATCTCTGTAATGTTGGCGTTCGGATTTGTCCATGTGTGGCCAAGTGTTGTGAGCTATGGTTTTCGTATGTGACAGTGAGGTTTGATTCTTGCGTTTAAGCTCGTGGACAAAGACCCAGAATGGTCTTGGTGTTTGGGGTATTACTGTGGGGAATGGTTAGTGTGTCTGTAAACTGAATTGTTTTGTTTTGAGGAGTGCAAGCAGGCAATCTGCAACACAAGTGGACAATGCTTTAAATTGGTTCAGTCGTAGGCTGGTAGGGGTAGTCTGTCACATTCTGCATGCTTTCGTGCGGACTTGGGTTCAAGGGTGCGTAGCTATTGGTTTTGAAACGCGAGAAGATCATGCACACGATTGTGATGGCCATTATAATTGCCATTCCGAGCAGAGTGCCACCTATCGCGATCGCTAGGTGGAGGGTGCGATTACTGTGGGTATCATCTGGTGTATCAGCTGGGTGGTATTTCAACTTGAAACGAAACCAGATTGATTCTCCTCCAATTGGGGGCAGATTTGGTCTCAGACAGGCAGTCAGATCATCTGCCTCCGCTTTGCAAGAGTCTGCAGACGGTGTACACCGTCGCAGAAAATCAGCTGAGTCTTCATTGATGACACAGCTGATGTTTTGAATTATGCAATCAACTTTGCAATCTTGATATGTGAAGTAGTTTGGTTCCAGCGATGCGACGGTGGTTAGGCAGACGAGTATTATGATTTCTCCGAGATGCATGGTTTCAAGCCGATTAGGTTTTTCAGTGTTTCGAAGGTGTGTTTGGCTGGGGCTTCCGTTAGGATGTCAGCCAGTCTGTTTTTGTGTTTGGATATACTTGAGATCAGGTTGTTTGTTTTCAAGGGTTTCGCGGATGAACATGTAGCGAACGTCGATATGTTTTGTTCGCTTATGGAATTGCGGGTTCTGAATTAGTTTTAATGCGGCTTGATTATCGACGTAGATCGTGGGGATAATTGGTGTGCGGAGCTCTTTGTATAGAGTCCGCAGCCACAAGGCTGATTTCGCCCCTTCGGTGACGCTGATGAACTCGCTTTCTGTGGTGGACAAGCTCACAGATTTTTGAGTCTGCGATTGCCATAGCACAGCACCACCGTTAAGTTTGCATAAGAGACCGCTTACACTTCTGCGTGTCTCTTTGCATGCGGCGTAGTCTGAGTCGGTGTAGAACTCTAGGGTGTTTGTGAGTTGGGGATCTCCGCCTCCCTTGTTGCTCTCCCGTCTACGGAAAGACAAAAAAGTTTTGCTCGGCGACGAAGCGCCCAGCACTGCCACTTAACGATTCAAACCGTACGGCCGATCGAATCAGGACCGAAGCGGTCCGCGTCGGTCACAGTGGAAGCCACAGGGGCGGAATGACTGGTCAAGTCAACGACAAGGCGCATCAAACTCGCCCGACACGGGGGCCCGTCCTCCGAACTCTAATGCCAACAACACCGCCGCGCAGCCGGCTCCGCCAGGTACTTGTTTTCCCTCTATAAGTAACTTTATCTCCCAATGGGAACTTCTAACTTCCGACGAGTGGATTCTGAGCACGGCCCGCGGCTATCGGATCTCCTTCCTTTCTCCCTCGTGTCAAACACATTTGCCGCACCCAATACGGTTCTCTCTCGCAGAAACTCTCATCATGACTAACCTGGTCGCCGATCTCCTAATCAAAGGAGCCATTGTACCAATCCCTGCCCGCCGCGTGCGATTTCTCTCCAACCTTTTCTTAGTCACGAAAGCGGGCTCGACCAAATACCGCCCAGTGATAAATCTCAAACCTCTAAACGAGTTCATCCCTAACGAAAAGTTTAAAATGGAGGGATGGATGGAAATCAAGGAAGCAGTTGTTCCGAACTACTATTTCGCCCGAATCGATCTTAAAGACGCCTTCCTATCCATTCCCGTCCACGAGTCAAGTCAGCCATTCCTCGCGTTCAAGTGGATGGAAACTACGTACTGCTGGGCCGGTTTGCCATTCGGACTAAAAACAAGTCCGCGGGTCTTTACCAAAATGCTAAAACCCGTGGCAGCCGAACTGCGACGACACGGCGTTATCGTTGTCGTATACCTTGACGATTTTCTCCTAATGGGGAACTCCCCCTCACGACTCACGACCCATGTGAGGCTCACAGTCGAGCTCCTGCAATCCTTGGGTTACGTAATCAACTTCGAGAAGTCCGCGCTGATACCCACCCATCAGGTGACGTACCTGGGTTACGAGATCGACTCCACAACCATGCAGCTATCGGTACCATTGAACGGGCGCAAATCAGACACGACATCACGGCGCTCCTAGCAGCTCCTGAAGTCTCTCTCCGCACGCTGTATCGCATTTTAGGGAAACTCAATGCATTAAACACTATCGTCCGCTCCCTGAGATACCACTGTTCCTCTCTGGCTAAGCTGGTGTCAACCACCACCCACCAAACACGGAACCTCAATACAACGGTACATCTAACATCCGACATCCGCACGGACCTCCTCTGGTGGACGATGCACCTCGATGCGGTCGCGGTAGGCCCCATTCAACCACCACTGGTCTCGTTGGAAATCACAACAGACAGTTCACTTCAAGGTTGGGGCGCCTGGTGCGAACTAGGGGCCGCGGGCGGCGCCTGGAACGATGACGACCGTCTCCTTCATATCAGCGCCTTAGAACTCAAAGCCATACTACTGGCGGTGCAACGGCTGGCTAGAAACCACGCCAACACGTCCATTGCGGTGCGAACCGACAGCACCAATGCGATGCCCAGCATCAACAACTTCGGCTCTTTGCATTCGACTCCGCTGAACTTCCTGTCCAGACAACTTTGGGCGTGGGCCTTTGCACGCAACATTTTTCTGAGGGCCTCGCACATCCCGGGCCTTCAGAATGAACTCGCCGACCAGCTGTCGCGAACAGTTTTAGACAACCACAGCTACTCCGTGAAACAACACGTATTCGATAGATTGGAGTCCGCCCACGGGACGTTCGAAATCGACCTCTTCGCCGATTTCTCCAACTATGAAGTCGCCACTTACTTCAGTTGGGTCAAAGACCCCTTTGCGCTTAGCGTCGACGCGTTCTTGTCCCGTTGGGACCCTTGGAGCAACCCCTATGCGTTTCCGCCTTTCAAGCTCGTTGATCGAACCCTCTCATTTCTGGACAATTTCCCAACGTGCGAACTCACGCTAATCTGTCCTCTTTGGCCGACACAGCCATGCTTCCCGAGGCTCCTGCAACGCTGCATCGACGAACCAATACTACTACCGGGGGATGCCGACCTCATCCTCGACCGCTCAGGAACGCCACACCCTCTGCTGGTATCCCGGAAGCTCCAGTTAGCCGCCTGGCGTCTAGCTCCCCTGTCCTGTCAGGAGAAGCGATCCACTTTCTGGAAAACTCTATCAGACCAAGCACACGCGCTGCATACAACTCATGCTGGCGAAATTGGCTTCGTTGGTGTCGAGAACGAGATTCCCCTACGCATCACGTTTCTCTAAACCAGCAATCGGCAATCAGTGGTCCGCGGACCGCTCGAGGTCCGCCACAAGGACCACCGGTCCGCGGACCGGCGCGGACCACCGGAGACAATTCTATTTAAAATTTCCGCAATGTTCCGAAAGGATCGTCGGGATACTTCGCTCAACTTTCGAAACGTCTCATGATGAGTGCTCGAGGAGACTATGGCCAGGTTTTGAAGCACGTCGGAGGACTTCTCTGGGGAGTGCTATCATTAAAGAGCGGTCTTCGAGGGTACATTACGGATTTATTTTCAAATTACTGGCAAAGCTCTGAGCGTTTCCGAAGCACTCGGTGGGACTTCCAAGGAGGTATGAGTAACTGTATGATTATCCCGAGTACTATTCGCGGGTTTCCACGAGAGAAGGGATTTCGCATTCTGCGGGTAGCTTCACATTTCTTTTCAATCATCATCAAGCAGCATAACGCGAAATCTAGCACCAGAAAAGCCACCGCGGCCAGCGGTGCTTCGCAATCGACTAGCTGTTCCCCGAGATCCATATGTTCACCGAAGTCGCGCCCGTCTTCCGCTACGATTCCGCCTCACCATTAAGAAGTTCAGATTGAGGATCATTCGGGGCATCGATGTCAAGGCTGTCCTCGACCTGGAGAGGGGATTGGATGAGCTTCGCGATGTTTGGGCCTACGGAAGTGACTCCGAGGCGAAGGGCTGTCTGAACATCTAGTCTCGATCTATGTATAACGTGTTTTAATAGCTGACATCGATGAGAAAGTTTTCTCACATAGGTATGTTGTTGAAAAAAGAATGAGAATTTTGGTCGCGATCTCACTGAGAACCGGATATTCATCCTTGACTGATAGCCAAAATTGCGATCTTGAGATACCAGTTTCTTAGTCGATGTTCCTAACTGTTCCTGTAGATCCCTATCCAAGGAATAGACGATGCGTGCTCCACAATGAGTTGTAGTCAACTGCTTTATTGTCTCAGGCTAGTGCTGCTAGATGCTAGAGGGCTCTGGCGTACGCACGCGCATTATTCGAATCCCATACAAACACCTCCCTCATAGAATATCGTAATCCCAGTCTATTATTTTATCACACAATTTGCGCCTAATTACATTGCTTGTTGATCCGAATATAACTCTGGGTCTTTTTCGATCTATTACTTCTTCTCGGAGAACTCCCGATCTCAACGTCTGACACTTTCCTCTTTCCGAGCGTCTCGTTGTTGATGCGGGACTGTTGCTGAGTTGATGTGTCGGCGACATGCTGGATAGGTTCCTGTCTAAGATGTCTACGATTCCTTCTTATCTCAGACCCGTCCTCCATCCTCACCCTGTAGGAGCGAGGTGCGACTTCTCGCAAACAAGTTCCTCTGAGCCATCTCCCTGATTTTTCCTGAGGTTGAACTCTGACTATTGAGCCCTTGCTCAGGCGTTTCAAAGTTTTGGCTCCCTTGTCGAATGCTATTTTACTTTTCTTCCTCTTCGACTCGTTGTTTTTCACTAGATTTTCGTCGAAGATGAAGTTGCTGTCCATTCGCGAAGGGTAACTTGCTGCGAAGAGGTCTCGAGAAAAACTAGAGCCCTGCTGAGTCCGTCCGATTGAATCGTGTTTCTCAATTCTAAAAGGGCGTATTCGTATTCTTCTCCGTTGATTTTGCACTTCTTTAGCAGACCTTTGGCAACTTTTACGGCCGCCTCTGCCTTCCCATTGCTTTGTGGGAAGTATGGTGAACTAGTGACGTGAACGGTTCCCCATGAAGCGAGAAAATCTTGAAACGTTGCCGACGTGAACTGCGGACCATTATCACTATGCAGTTCCATGGGAGCCCCGTATCTTGAAAAATGCTTCTGAGTCGCTCTCACGAGCCTCTCTGCCGTAGTATCGGCGCCGAGGTCGTCAATTTCGAAGTAATCCGAATATACGTCAACTGTCACCAAGTACTGTTTACCACTGTGCGTGAAGAGATCTTGATAGATTATTTGGAACGGATACGTTGCATCCGGAGTGAGTGATAGTTTCTCTTTGGGTTGGCGTGGCTGGTAAGACAGACAAGAGCTGCACGAATCGCACCATTCTCTCAATTCCGCTTTCAGCGACGGCCAGAAAATGCATTCTCTAGCTCTCTTCCATGACGCCTCGAACCTATAATGACTGGAATGTGCCAATTCCAGCATTTCTCGGCGTAGGGACTTCGGTATGAACACTGCCGTATTCCTGAGTATGATCTCGTTTTCTGTGGTCAACTCGGATCTGAACCTCCAAAAAGCACCCAGCTCCGTGGGGCACCTTTCTCTGGCCGAAGGCCACCCTTGTGAGATTCATGCCCCGCAGGCTTGTCGCCTCTGAATCCACTGCGCTGGCACTCCGAATCCTCTCCATAGTAGCGTTTCTTACCGCGGACAGAGCGGTTGTGTTCAGTTCCTCCAACTCGATTCTATATATCAAATTGTCCTCGTGAACCACTGTGTGATGTCCTCTCAGAGTGTCCCTGCTTAGCCAATCTGCTAAGCAGTTCGCCTTGCCCTTCACATGTCTGACCTCCAAGCTGTACTTCTGTATCGCCAAGAGCATGCGTTGCAATCTCTTCGGGTTGCTATGAAGTGGTCGATTGAAACATCCGATGAGCGGTTGGTGATCTGTCTCGACGACAACTTGTGAATGTCCGAAGATGAAGTGGTCAAACTTTTTGCATGCAACCACAATGGCTAATAACTCCTTCTCTATAACCGCATAATTGACCTCAGCCGGTCTGAGCGCCGAACTACACAGCTCCACCGGCTTTCCACCCTGTAACAACACCGCGCCCACCCCATTCTTGCTCGCGTCTGTTTGAATGAGGATGGGTTTTTCTACGTCGAAATATGCCAAAACCGGCGCATGGGTTAGTGCGTATTTGAGATCGGCAAACGCTTTGTCCTGATCCTTCTGCCATGCGAATTCCGCACTGTCCTTCAGCAACGACCTGAGTGGTGTTGTGAGTTCCGAGTATTTCGGAATGAATCTACTCAGATAGTTCGTTGCTCCCAACAGCCTCAGCAACCCTTTTTTGTCCGTCGGAGCCTTCGATTCCTGGATCACCTTGATCTTCTCCGGATCGGGTTGTACTCCATTCCGCGATAGTATATGTCCCATGTATTTCGCCTGTGGTACACATAGTCGAAGTTTGCTTCTGTTCAATCGTAGATTTCTTTCTCGACATCGCTGGAAAAATCCCCTGAGATTCATCAGGTGATCCTCGAACGTCTCTCCATGGATGAGAATATCATCTGCGATAATCTCGATGCCTCTGAGATTCTCGAGGGCCTGCATCTGCTTCGCCTGGTAGATTTCCGGCGAAATGTTCAGGCCTTGCGGCATGCGCAGATACTTGAATCGTCCGATCGGTGTCCAAAACGTCGTCAAATCTGTGGACTCCTCTTCTAACTCACATTGAAAAAGTCCGTCGGATGCATCGGCGACAGAAAAGTATCTCGCCTTCGTCAGCCGTGGCAGAATGTCCGAGAGCACCGGAAGTTGATAGTGAGCTCTCCTGGTCGCCTTGTTCAAGTGGAACGGGTCCAGAGTAACTCTAAGTTTTTTTCCTTTCTGTACCACCACCAGTAGTTGGCTTATCCACTCCGTTGGCTTGTGGACCGGTGTGATAATACCTTGTGCTTCGAGTTGCCTCACTCGTTCGATGATCTGTGGTTTCAAAGCGACCGGTGTCCTTCGG
>NW_003805203.1:0-5277 GCF_000255335.2 Galendromus occidentalis | reverse complement strand
AAGTGGGAACTTCCAGCAGGGAAACTTGCCTTAATGTCGGTCTGTATTCTGGTCCCTGCTTGATCATCAGAGCTCGGCATTTCGGCGTTCAGAACGTGGAAACCGCATCCCAAGTCCCAAGGCCCCCATTGCCTATGGCAGTTGAACATGGCGTTCCTATGAGCAGGAAAAAAACTTTTTTTCTCATGTCAGATTTCACTCCGAGAGAGTCAATGAGAGCTTCTGTGGTTCGAATTGATATACTTGATGAATAATTTGAGTCTCAGGGTTTCGAATCAAGTGATTAGCGATTCTCTGCGGCTCGCCTGACCCGAAGTATGGCGACGCTTCCGCTTACGGAACCTGCCGTTCTTAAGATTTTGACCACCACTGTATATACTAAAAATGTAAGTCCACAGAAATCCCGTTGTGTCGTATGGATCAGAATGGGCGCTTCCTTCGTAACGTTCAAGCGTACCTACTCGGCTTTCGAGATCGTGATCTTTTGGTGCTCTCCGTCTCCGAGATGATTTCATGCCGCTTCTAATTTATGCCTGATCGGAGAAAGCGCCCATTCTGGAGGAGCCCTCCCACCCATTCCGAAGGAGCCAAAGAATCGAGATCAGGTATTCGTAGTGACTCATGAACAGCATCGAGCATCATCAGCCATCGTCGACAACAACGAAGTTGGGAAAAATCCATCGTCGACAACAACGAAGTAGGGAAGAATCCATCGTCAACAACAACGAAGTAGGGAAAAATCACGTAAAATCGTTGAATGTTTAAAATCTAGAAGCGGCATCGTTGAGCTCGTGTGCCGGGGAGGTACCAGGGAGACTTCTGAAGGTCCTCTTAAAATATCAAGAGTATGTGTTCAATATTAATAGAGTCCATGCGACACAACGGGATTTCTGTGGACTTCCATTTTTATGTATACAGAAGGCCTTAAGCCCGACCAAGGACAGGGAGCCGGGAACTGGGAAAGGACCGAAGTCGCCATCCCTTATTACTACCTCCGGCTCCCCCTCCGTCCTGCTTGTCATTCATCTTTGGCTCTATCGGCCGTTCGTCCTGCTAAATCCTCTACCCCGAATTTTTCTATTGAGGTCTTCTTTTTACTTCATGATGTCATCCAAGATCTTCGAGTTACGTTCCCATTCTGCTCCGCTCGCGAGCATTTGGTCCATGATTTCTGGGATCGTTCGGGCCGTTATCCCGCGTCTCTGTGAGGCGAATTTTGGGCATTCGAAGACTGTGTGGTGCACGTCGTCTGTCTTGCCGGTAGGGCACCCAGGGCAGCGCTCGGACGGTGCGAGCCTTCTCGCTGCTGGGTACTCCCCGAAGTCTCCATGTCCGGATGAAATCTGCGTCTTGTAATAGGTGAGCTCTCCGAGCTCTCGTCCGAGCCACCTGCTCTACTTCGGTATGCAGCTGTAAGTCCAGCGTTCCGTTGTGGAGCTGTCCCACCTTTCCTGCCACGCTTGCACCGTGTGGTTCCTGATCTGCTCGCCGCCTGTCTGCGCCGTTCCGATTGCGGCGGAGCCCTCTTGACGACTTATTCTTTTCTTTTCTTCGTATAGCTGGCTTCTTTCTTTTGCGAGTAGGGCCCATGGGGTAGTCCGCGCCAGTACGAGGTCGGCTTCCGTGGAGTTCGTCCTATAGGCTCTGGTGATACGAATGGCCATGACTCTTTGTGTTCTATCAAGCTTGTCCCTGTATTTCGAAAAAACGAGGGCACTTGGAGCCCATATCGGTGCTGCGTACAAAGCGATCGATTCACTGACCGCGGCCAGCAGCCTTCTCTGTGTCTCGCTCGCTCCGAAAGTCCTCGGTAAGATTCTGGCCGTGCTCATTGCCACTTGAGTTGCTTTCTTCAGTCTTTCTTCTATGTGCGTTTTCCCTGTAAGGTTTTGCTCTAAGATGATGCCGAGATATTTCACGTGTGTCTCCACCCGGATCGTTTCGCCTCTGAGTTTGATGTCGGAATCCCCGTCTGTCCTTTTCTTGAGGAGCATGACGGCCTCGCATTTCTGCGGGGCCAGCTCCAGATGATTTTGCTGCATCCACCCCGCTATCCGATCTTGCGCTTCTTGCGTGATCTACTCGAGTTCTTCCATACCACGTGCCGTGACCAGGCGAGCCAAATCGTCGGCATACGCGATTGTCCGAGCTCCCTCCGGTAGACGCAGACGAAGGACTCCGTCATATGCTATGTTCCACAGCGTAGGCCCCAGCACGGAGCCCTGCGGGACCCCGGCTGTCATTCCCTGTCTTCTTCCATCTTCGTCGTTGATGTGTCGGTCTTCCAGAAACGATGACAGGATCCTCTGGAGATATGCCGAGATACCCTTCAATTGTAGGTTCTTCAGGATCACGGCCCATTCCACGGAGTTGAATGCATTCTTAACATCGGGAAGCACGATGAGAGTCATCGCTCTCCTCCATGGTGGCTTCTGCAGTTCCGTGTGGACGGTATCGTACACGTTTTCCAGGGCTGTAATGGTCGATCGCTTCGGTCGGAAGCCATACTGGCTGTCTGAGAGGCCTCCTCTGTCCCGTAGTTCCCCTTGCAGTCGGCGATTCAGGATGGATTCGACGGCTTTCGCAGTCGTGTCCAAGAGGCATATCGGTCTACAATACGCATCTTTCTTCCCCATTTTTGGGATGAGAATCAGCTTTGCAGTTTTCCACCGTTTGGGGAAGGCTCCTACCGTCAAGATCCGATCCACCATCTCTGCGAAGGCTTCTTGCCATCTCTTCATGAGGAGCTTGACCGTCTCTGGTGGAACCCCGTCTGCGCCGGCCGCCTTCCTAGATGCAAGCTTCTCGGCGGCTGTTATGACTTCTTGTGTCGTTGTTCTCGGGATTTCGCTCGGGTCCACTAGGATCTCGGGTCGTTCGAAGCTTATTCCCGTGGGGAAGAGCTCCGCGATTGCTCTGCCGATTTTCTCTCTCGGGATCTTGAGTCTCCTCTTGCCCAGTTTTTCTCGGATGATCCTGTATGGAAGGCCCCCTATGTCGTCCTTCAACGACTCGCAGAACTCTTCCCATCTCTGTCGCTTGCTTCTGAGAATTTCGCTTTGATAGCCGTCTCTCGCAGCCTCATAAGCTTCTCTCAGAGATTCAACTCTGTCCGGGTTCTGTTGGGCTCGTGTTCTCGCGCGGACGAACAGCTTTCTTGCGTGAATACATCGCTTCCTTGCATCTCCTACGCCCCTAGTCCACCAGTACACGGGTTTCTTCTCCCCAAGGTGGCTCGAGAGTTGTGGGGCCGAGGCCCTGCATGCTTCGGCGAGGAGCTCGGATATGAATCTCGCTTCCACGATCGCTCTTTTGTCTCTTGCTTCCTGACACGCCGCATCTACCTTCAGAAGGAACTCTGTTCGACTGAGGTCTTTCCCTTGCCATTTCCTTCGGTAGGGTTGTTGTTCCCTTCTTGTTAACCCTTCAGCTCGGAAGTGTCGCTATGGCTCGATGGTCGCTGATCGTTTCCGTCAGCTCCCTCACGCTCCAATGTTCGACAAGCTCCGGTCTGTTGGTCATGCTGATGTCTATGAAAGACTGCAACATTCAGTATGACAAAGTTGTTCGTGGCGGCCAGTTCTTCAAGTTCGCATCCCCTTCGCGATGCATGCATCTGTTTGTCCCTCATGAGATCCTGAATGCCATCAAGATATTTTATGAATTCTTCGTCGCTCTTGTTCGAGGAGAAATAGCAGCTTGCTATGTGAGGTCCGTCTTCGAGGCCTACATGGGTGAGTCCCTGACTTGCGGCTGAGGATCGAACTCTGACTTGAGGTCCTAGTCCTGTGATCCAGATGGCCTTGTCTCCTGCGTCATCTTCGAGCCATCCTTCGTCTGCTTGCTATTCGCTTCGGATATTTTTCTATTAACTTCGCTGAGTATACAGATATCTATTCCTTGGTTTTGTCCAAGAAGTTCCAGGGCGGCGTGAGCGGCCCTGGTTCTATTGAGATTAAGTTGGATTATCTTAATCATCTTGATTCTGGTTGTTCTGTTTTCTTCTATTCTGGACGAGTTTCCATTCTCCGTCGGTCTCGTCGGTTTGCATTGCTTCAGTTCCCTCGGTCTCTTTGTCGCGGTCGGCTTTCCAGCCTAACGCGTAGACTGGAAAACTGCTAACCAGATTACAACGATTCTGAGTCAGCATAGCGGATATCGAGATGTCAAGGTTAAAAGTGGCCCTTGCTCTAGAGAACTATAAAAGGAGCCACCGATCCCAGAATAAACAAGTACGAGCAAGTACGAGCCAAGTACGAGCAAGTACGAGCAAGTACGAGCCAAGTACGAGCTGAGTATTAACCAGGTGAACTCGACAGTGTCTTCCTTGATGTTCCAATACCTACCGCCTTACACCACAACAGTTGGCGACGAGGAAACTTCCGAACTCACTTCAAGATGAGTTTCTCACCAGAACAAGTGCAGGAGCTTATCGGGCAAGCGGTAGCCCAAGCCCTCAAAGCGGCGAAATCAACACCCACCTCAGCGCATTCGGTGATGGAACATCTGAACACCAGGATCCCGAAATTTTCGTACAATGAAGACACTGGACACACATTCGAGAAATGGTATGTGCGATACAGCTCGATCCTCGAAACTGAAGGAGCCGTGCTTCCGGAGATAGACAGAATTCGTCTGGTAGTATCCAAGCTGAACACCAACGAATATGATCACTTCGTTAACTTCATTCGTCCAAAAAAAGTCGAAGACTTGAAACCAAAGGAACGATCGAAATATTAAAGAAATATTTCGACGCAAATCACTTTGTTCAAGCGAAGAATGCGTTCACTGAACATAAAAAGAGACGGACGCAACTTGAAAGAGCTCACCAGCGCCATCAATGAAGCCGCTGAAGAAGCCGAATGGGGTGATATAACCCTAGACGAGATGAAACAATACATCTTGATGCTTTCCCTGCAAAGTCATGACGACTCCGACACTCGCACGAGAGCCGCTCGACTTCTCGAGCAGGATCGAAACTTGAGTTTTTCACAGATCATGGATGATCTGGATCACTTCGAATCTATCAAAAGGGATCTCTGCGCTTCAAATAGAAGAAACATCAACGGAGTAGAAGGTCGAACGTCGAAAACAACGGGACGCCCCCAACAACGTACAAGTACTAGTAAAATCATTATTGGTCCTTCATACATATGCTATCGTTGCATCAAGCCCAACCATCATTCAAATGACTGCAAGTATAAAACATATGAATGCGAGAAATGCTCCAAAATCGGACATCTCGGCAACGCTTGCAAATCGAGAACTAACAACCAG